>NW_026727323.1:0-36134 GCF_029784015.1 Lycium ferocissimum
GTGGTTGGAAGGACGGTCCCAAAATCATAATCCGGGCTTCATGGATTCCCTTTGTAAGGGAAAAGGGGTTTTTCGGTTTTTCCTTCCCCCTTCACCTTGATTAGAGCCCTCGATCGACGAGGGGGATTCCCGGGTATTTGTAAAAAATATAAATTTTTCTTGCGCAAATTGGGGGCCGGGAAAATTTTGGCGGATGGGTACTTTCCGTTTTGGCAAACAACGTTAAAGGGACGGGTTCGACGCCCCCCCAAACAACTTTACTCTTTGGATCTTTCCTGGTGGGATATTAAACTTAAAAACCGAAAAAATACCCGATCCTTTTGGGGTGGATAAAAAAGATTGGGTTGGCTCGGCGCTTCGGGGTTGGGGTTTAAAAAGAGGAGGGCCCCCCCGAGGATATCTCCGCTTTCCACGGGGGTAATAATCTAAGTGTCCTCGGGTTTTTGAAACCCCCTTTTTTTTCTTGCAAACTCCCTTGTTTTTCTAACTTTTTCCCTTTAACCTTTTCTTTTCTGCCAAAAGTGGTTAAAGGTTTCACCCTTTTGAGAAGGGGGGTGGATCCCAATTTGGCCCCCGCCCCCCCAACTCTGTGAATTTTTTTCGGGGGAGTGGGTTTTTAAAAAAACCCCGGTAAACCTCTTGGGTTTTTTTTGATTTTTTCCCCTTTTTTTATTACCTCGTAATTTTTTTATGATTAGTGTGTGTTTTGGGGGAAAAACCCAAAAGGGGCGAAAACAATTTTGGGCCGGCCACCCTTTTTTTTTTCCTTAGAAGAGATTTCGATCCCCAAGTGGGATCAAGTCTTCCGAGGTTTTAAGGGAAAAAATAGAAACCCTTCCAAACCCCTTTACCCCGCGGCCAAAAAAAAAGGGGAACCTCGGAATCGGACTTGAAGACATTCAGAAAAACCTTTTGGGAAATTTTGTCTTGTCCGAACCCCCCCGGGCCAGTTTTTAGACAAGTGTTTTGGTTAAAGTGACGGAGGGGGAAAAGTGGCCCAAATGGGCCCATCCCCGGGCCCCCCCGAAGGTGGGCGAAGATTGCGGGTTTTGATTTTCCAAAAACTTGGCTTATTGAAAAATCCGGCCCCTTGGGTCTTTTAATTGAAGAAACCCCTTTTTGTGGTGGGCAAAGAAAGGGTTTGGGCCCCCCCGGCGGGGGGGATTTTGAAGAAAATGTTGGAAAAAAACCCCTTTCCCTTTTTTCTCCCCTGGCCCCCTTGGGTTTTAAACCAAATATTCCTCAAAAGGGACGGGAAAGGGCCGGGGGCTGAAATCGGGTTCTCGGCTAACCGTGGAAAATTTTCCCAAAAACCCGGGCCCGGACGAATAGGTGATTTCCCTTATTTTCCCTCCCCTTTGGGCAAACCTTTTTCTCGGCCCCTCCCCCCCGGGTGGCTGAAATTTTCTTTTCCTCTTTGTCGGTGAAGGGCCAGAAAAAAAAAAGGGATTTCGGCGTTCTTAAAGAACTCGATCCCCAACCAAGGGATGTTTAAACATTCGCGGGTTTAATTATATCTTATAACTCGCGTTTATGTTTAATTTGAGCCTTTCTTCTTTTCGCGATGCATTTGTTTTGCGACGCAGGGGCTTCCTATGATATGAAAGAAAATATCGGTTGCGTAGCCGGATTGAAGAACGTTCGGGGTGTTGGACACTCGAGGTCGAGAGGCCCGAAATTCAAGATCTTTTGCGACCAAAAAGAAAAATCGGCTCTAAGTGGGTGTCCTCGGTTCTTAAGGCCGAAGACTTGCTACGCACAAGGAGGGAAAACTCCAGGCTGAAAATGACCTAGCGGTCTCAGTTGAGTAGTATACCGTTCTTACGGTGGATAAGCAGAGGTTTGAATGAGAAGCCAAGGTTTTACTTGAGGAGGAAGTGGCTGCCAACACCAGCCTAAGGCAAGAGCTCGATGCTGTCAAGGCGTAGGATGCAACCTCGTTCGGTATGTCTTCAGAGAAGAAAGTTTTGAGGGTGGCCCCGAAGGCGGGTGCCGACTAAGTCTGAGGGATCTTCTTGATCGGCTGGGCGGCCACCGAGATGTCTGAGCATGCTATCTCAGCAGAATGACAAGTTGACGACCCAGCTACAGCAAACTTTATCCGAGCGGGATGGAATGCAGGCCCAAGCTAAGGCCGACGTTAAATTTTCTAATGACCGTTTTACTTTGTAGGCCGAGCATATGAAGTGGAAGACCCGCATGATTACTCTTCAGGAGGCCCAGCGCGGCACTGAGGATATAGAAGGGAAGATTGTCGGTTGAGGGCAGGACCGGACCCGAAGCTCTCTTGGCGACGGGTTTGGAAGATGAGCCTATCGACTCGAATTGGATTCCTCCGGCCAGTGAATGGGCCATGGTCCAAAAAATGTATATTTCTTTTGTGTTTGTAAATTTTTACCAAGGTCGGTATCTGGCCTTTACATATATTATGGAAGTGTTTATTTCACTGATGTCTTTTCATGCCGATTTCTTCATTTTTTGACACTTAAATACTGTTTACTTAATGTCTACTCGAAAGAAATAGATTCGGACTGATATCTTGTTTGCATATAAATTAGGCTCGACCTCGACTGATCTTTACATGAGCTCGTTGTTTTAAGTGAACCACTCTTGAAAACAAGCTAGCTTTGTGCACCGAGACTTTTATTTGTTGGTGATTAAGTAAACGAACTTTATTTTTTACTTGTGAATTCGGACGTCTCTAAATCACTTCGGGCATTTGGGTTGATATTTCCAACCTTTTGGACATGGTATTTTTGAATTTTGGGCTTAGTCTACTTGAGACTTTCAACACCTTCGTGTATGAGTTGGGCTCAATTCGCTTAGAATTTCTCAAGGCCAAACCCTTATTTTGTTTGACAAATGTTGACGATAGTCCCAAGTTTATAGTTGCTCTCGATTTTAGAGATGATAACAGAGAAGAAAAAGGACTTATGGCTGTGAAGTGAAATTCGCGTAATTTTAATATATTTAAACCGAAGTGCCCTTCTCATTTCACAAACTTGTACAGTACAACTGCCGAGGGGAGCATTTTATTCTTTTTTGTCGTAGCAAATAAGACTAACTGGGCATGATTCATTCAGTTGTTTGGCCCTTACAATGAATCCTAGTGAGAAAATTTCAGAAGCTTTAAAGGTACAATTGATTTGGCCACAATGGGCTATGTGATAGTCCCCTAGTGTTTGTGTTCGAAGTATGAGAAGAGAAACACTATCGTTGATTCCGGCAGTCCCCAATCCCAGCACTTGTCTGGTCTTTTTCATTAAAGTAACACGCTTTACGTCGTTGCCTCGTTAAAAACCTTGCCAGAAAATCCACTTCAGGACAAAATCGATCTAAGAGAAAAAGAGTGCAATACGTGTTTTCAGGCCTAACTCTAACTTTCTTAACTTCGAGGGCTTGTTCCATGCGGATCAAAACAAAAAAGTAAAAAATCATAAAGCGTGCGGCTCATACCTTAACAATAATATCTCTTCAAGTGTGCTATATTCCAATTACTTGGCAGTTGTTGGCCGTCCTCCGACTCGAGTTGATATAAGCCTTTGCCGATTATTGGAATTACCCTGTACATACTTCACTGGGGATTGGACCAAACTTCCGCTTCGTTAGGGTTATTTTGTGTAATGTGACTTTTCGAAGGGACGAGTCTAGATTTGGAAGTGTAGAAGGTTCGTTCCTTGGTTGTAGTACTTGCCCATTCGTTGTTTCTGTGCTGCCAGACGGACCAGCGCTATTTCGCGTAGTTCCTCTGTTAAGTCAAGTTTTACTGCCATAGACTCGTCGTTAACCTCAGGCTCGGTTCTCCGACTTCAATTATAATCAAAGCCTCCACGCCATACACCAAGGAAAATGGCGTCTCACCGGTGCTTGACTTCGAAGTTGTCCTATAATCCGCAGCACTTCTGGAGAGATTTCTTTCCACCTATCTTTGGATTCATCCAACCATTTTCTTAAGATCTGAATAATAGTCTTGTTCGTTGATTATCGTCGTTCTTTGGCAAATATTTAAATTTTGTTGCCATATTTTATAATTAATATAATAAATAAAAATAAAAATAAATTGACAACAACTTTTTAGCAACCACCATGGTACTATTGGCTAAAGTCAGTAAATGGCAACAACTTTATTTCAGTTGTTGCCATATCGTCAAGCTTTTAACAACAATTTTTCCTTGTTACCAAGCAATTTAGATTTTTGTTGCCATAACTTACAGTTAATATAATTAACTTAAAATATAAATAGAATTGGCAACAACAAAATTTTATTGTTGGTAATACTATTAATTTTCTCAACAACTTAAGTGCATTGTGGCCTAAATTTTTTATTTTTCCGCCAAAACCAAACGCGGCAAACCTTTTTTCCCTAAAATCCTTAGCGCTCTTTTCTAGTTTTTATTCTACCCAGGTTTTCTTTTTCTATTGTTGAAACTGAATCCTAAAATCCTTAGCTCTTTTCCAGTTTTTATTCTACCCAAATTTTCTTTTTTCTATTGTTGAAACTAAATCTTTCTCTGTTGGGTTTTGTTGCTGCTCAAAGAAAAAAAGTTGTAAGTACTCTCTCGTTTGCTCTTCAGCTTCAATTTTTATATTTGGTTTGATTTTAGTTTCCAGCAGCTTGTAACCCAAGGTTTTGTTGCTGCTGGGTTTTGGGGATTACCAAGTGAGAAATTTGAAGCATAAAAACTAGTATTGCAAACAACCTTCACATACTCTGCTATAACACACTCACTTTTTCTCTCTAAAATCTCTTGCATCTCCGGCGATATAGTAAAAGATCCGATCAAAATCAAAATCAATGGAAGCAATCACACCGGTTTTTTTAAAGAAAATAGGTTTCTACATTTATAGCTAGCGTTAGTTTAAAGCTTTTTTTTGTTTTCTCTTTTTTTTTTTTGTATCTTATGTATCTCTCTCATTTGGAGTTAAAATAATATGTAAAGTTTGAATCTTGGTGGAAAAAAGAGGTCAAAAAATGAGAAAATTGATGTTTTGATGGGTTTTCTTTATTGATTATTGAGTGGGTTTGAATCTTTAGTGGAAAAAAGAGCTCAAAAAATGAGAAAGTTTGAATCTTTACTGGAAATTTGGGTTTCTTATTGATTATTAGTGAGTGGGGTTTCAATCTTGGTGGAAAAAAGAGGTCAAAAAAATCAGAAAGTTTGAATCTTTACTGGAAAAAAAAAAGAATGAGAAAGATTGAATCTTTACTGGAGGTTTGATTGTTGAGTGTGGCTAGTATTGCAACGAAATTTGAATGGAGGTGCTAAAGTTCTCACTTGGTAATCAGCTAAAGTTTTTATCTTTTTCTTTTTCCATTTTTGTGTATACCCAGTGTTTTGTGTTATGATCCAAATATGTGGATTGTTTAGCTATGATTTTTTTGTATACCCATTTGTGTTATTAAATATGTGGATTAATAGGTATGATTTTATTAGCTGTGTATTTGTGAATTCTTGTTTCAAAGAGTTCAGTTCATTTTGTTAATCTGTTAATTACTAGATGCAAGTTTTTGTCTTATCTTCTAAGTTGTTAGATTTTCCCTTTTTCGGACTTATTTTTAGTTTTCAAAGAGTAGTCAAAATTATGTTGATGTAGTATTTAGGAGTTAATAAATACATATTTAGGTCCTTTGTGGATGTTCTAATGAATTTGCTGCTATTTCTGGTGCTTCATGATAACTTTGCTCATTTATCCATGTTTTAAATTACATGTTTAACTCCCGATTTCATGAGAATTTCATCAATTAGTTGTTGCTTTTTTTAAGTTTTGGATCTGTTCGGTTCCTAAAATGTCTATTGTATGTCGATTTTCTGTCCAATTTTTGGTTCTTCGAATATTTTATTCTTGTATGTAAATATTCATTGAATCCAAAGTAACACTTGAAAGTATTATATATGCTACTCTTATAATGAAATAAGGTCCGGGAAAAGGCCACACCCTCAAAGGGTGTGACATGAAATTCTTCTCGATATCTTTATCTCTCTATGTCCTCCTAGTTTTGTGTCAACTTACTCCATAGTTGTAATCACTGGGTAAATAGAAAAGGTAAAACATTACATTAGATAGTTCGCATTACTTAAGACTTCAGCTCAATGAAGATAATGCAATTTTTTTTTTTATATTTCATTGTAGGTAAGTATATGATGGATAAGAATTGGATACTTATTAAGAATAGGAGATTACCAGAATACTTGACCGGTATGGAACAATTTTTAAACTATGCATTTTCCAATCCTGAGGTTGGTGTAACAATCCAGTGTCCGTGCATTAAATGTAACAATGTGCTTTGGAAAACGAGAGAAGAAGTGGAGTTAGATTTACTTAAATGGGGAATAGATCCAACATATGATAGGTGGATTTTTCATGGTGAGTCGGATTCATCTTCGGATGATGAAATAAATTCTGGTGCAGATTCAGATTTAGGCAATGACGATGCTTCCACTTTTGAAATGTTACATGACATGTATCGTGGTTTTCCTTCTAATAATTATGAGTTTGATGAGACCAATGAGTCTAGAAACGAAGAGCCTAACACAGAAGCAAAGAGTTTTTATAGTTTATTAAAGGACGCAAAGCAAAAGTTATATCCAGATTGTCAAAAGTTCTCGAAACTCTCTTTTGTAATGCGCCTTTTTCAAATGAAGTGTCTGCATGGCTGGAGTAATACTTCGTTTGACTCATTGTTGAAATTATTGGGTGACGCTTTTCCGAAAGAAAATGTGCTCCCTAATTCTATTTATGAAGTTCAAAAGATCATTAAAGATTTGGGTTTAGATTATGTGAAGATAGATGCATGTGTTAATAATTGCATCTTATATAGAAAGGAGCATGTAGATCTTGAGCAATGCCCTAAATGTGGTGAGAAACGATGGATAGTAAGGAAAGAAAAAGATCGATGATGAGGTTGCTTCAAGAAATTTGACTAAGAAAAATAAAGGAATTTCTAGAAAGATTCTTCGATACTTTCCTTTGATACCACGATTACAACGGTTGTATATGACAAAACAAACGGCCGAAGATATGAGGTGGCATAAAAATAAGCGAGTTGAGGATGGAGTACTAAGGCATCCAGCTGACTCATTAGTGTGGAAAACTTTTGATGAAGAACATCCGACTTTTGCTTTAGATCCACGTAGTGTAAGGCTTGGACTTGCTTCAGATGGTTTTAATCCGTTTGGTTCTATGAGTAATGCTTATAGCATGTGGCCAGTAGTCTTGATTCCATATAATCTTCCCCCGTGGCTATGCATGAAACAATCTAATATTTTGTTGTCCTTGCTTATTCCTGGCCCAAAAGGCCCTGGTATGAATATTGACGTGTTCCTCCAACCTTTGGTTGATGATTTGAAAACCTTATGGGAGGGTGGAATCGATACTTATGATGCTTTTAGGAAACAAAATTTTAAATTGCGTGCTTCTTTGTTGTGGACAATTAATGACTTTCCAGCTTATGGTATTTTGTCTGGTTGGAGCACTAAAGGTAAATTAGCTTGTCCTATTTGTCATGTACATACTTGTTCCATTTACTTGAAACATGGTCGAAAGCTTTGCTATATGGGTCATCGTAGGTTCTTGGAGAAAAATCATTCTTATCGTCGGAATAAAAGTTCTTTTGATAACACAAGGGAAGAAAGACTTGCACCAGAAGCTTTGAGTGGAGATGATGTGCTTGCACAACTAAATACATCCTCACAAGGGTCAATCGACTACAATGCAAGAAAAAGAAAACGAGATGTTGGAAGACCTGACAATTGGAAGAAGAAAAGTATATTCTTTGAACTTCCATATTGGAGGACTGTATTATTGAGACATAATTTGGACGTAATGCATATTGAAAAAAATATTAGTGAAAGTGTGATTGGAACACTGTTAGATATTGAAGGAAAAACAAAGGACACATTGAAATCTCGATTGGACATACAAGAGATGAGAATAAAAAAGCCACTCCATCCAATAAAAAGTGGGGATAAGTATATACTTCCTCCGGCAAGTTATACAATGTCTAAAACTGAGAAGCTTCAGTTTTGTCAGCTTATCAAAGAAGTCAAGTTTCCTGATGCTTATGCTTCTAACATTAGTCGTTGTGTCAAGGAAGCTAGAATTTTTGGACTTAAAAGTCATGACCACCATGTTCTTTTTCAGCGTATTTTTCCACTTATCATCAAAGGGATTTTGCCAAGGGATGCTTATGATCCATTAATTGAATTGTCATTGTTCTTTAGTGATTTGTGTGCTAAAGAGTTGCATGTAGAAAAGTTAGATCAACTAGATAAAAGTATACGGATGACAATCTGTAAGTTAGAACGTGTGTTCCTGCCGACCTTTTTTGATGTTATGATTCACTTGGCAATTCATTTGGCAAACGAGGCGAAGTTGGCTGGTCCCGTTCAATATCGATGGATGTATTACATCGAAAGGTTTAGATTCTTACTCCTCTGAAGCTTTCTTTTAATTTAAATATGTTACAAAACTGATATATGTTTACTCACTGATATATGTTTACTCAATAGATATTTGCGCACATTAAAAAATTATGTACGCAACAAATCTCGTCCAGAAGGATCAATTCTTTGAAGGCTATCTTGCAGAGGAGTGCATGACATTCTGTTCTAAATATTTAACAGATATAGAGACCAAGGAAAATCGCCCGGATAGAAACTTTAATTCTTCCAATATAGATCCCAACGGTTTATCCATATTCAATTGTCCTGGTAAGCCATTACCAGGGGGTTCCTGGGAAGAATTGAGTGCTCTTGAAATAAAACAAGCTCATTTTTACATCCTCCAAAATTGTGAGGAAGTCCGTCCTTGGACTGAGTAAGATACCTTTCATTTAGTTTACTTCCTTTTCTTCTTATGAACCTCTCAACAACTATGTTCTAATGCTTTTTTCTTGTTTTTTCTTAAAAAAAAAAAATCATAATCCATAGGGAACATCTAGAAATATTAACAAAGGAGAACAATAGAAATGTTGCCAAGAGGCACAAGGAGGAATTTCCTTTGTGGTTTGAAGAAAAGGTAAATAATATCATTTGAAGCTAGTTTATCTTTATTTAGGACAATTTGTGAATTTTACTTTCAAAGTAGTATTAATGTTTGAGTTTGTAATTAACATAATATAGGTGGTACGGTTAAAAGAGAATGGTGATGGACGAATTACTGATGAATTACTAGCTTTGGCAAGAGGTCCGGATCCTCGTGTTTATTGTCATAATGGTTATACCTTGAATGGCTTTAGGTTCCGAACAATGGAATCTGAGTTATGTTTAAAAACGCAAAATAGTGGTGTGGTTGTAAAGAGTGATGAGCATACGGAAAATGCTGATTATTTTGGAAAGATCAGAAAGATTTTAAAGATACCATACATAAGCAATAATTCTGTCATATTATTTCAATGTGACTGGTTTGAGGTTCCGTCTCAAGGTCGAAGTCAAACTAGAGGTTACAAAAGGGACGAATATGGATTCATATGTGTAGATGTGACACGGATCCATTACACAAATGATCCATTCATTTTAGGCTCGCAAGCTCAATCTGTGTATTATCTTAAACATGGTCAAAATGAGAAATGGCATGCAGTGGTAAAGGTCAGACCACGAAATCTGTACGATGTACCTGAACAAGAAAATGAAACAGAGCCTTATCAACTAATTGACTTGGTTGAAAGGGGAGAAGCAAGTCTTCAAGTAGAGTCGGACAATGATGTCGTTACAATACAAAGAGAAGACATTGACGGAGTGAGTGTTGAAGCACCTTCTCTCAATAACGAGGAGGAAATAGACCTAGAAGCTATAGATGAATCTGATCATGATAATGGAGATGACTTCAGTGATTCTGCAACAGATGAAGAATATCTTTCTGAAGATGAACATGATGCAAATGAGGATGATGATTGGTTGTGATTTTCAGCTACTGCAAGACAACTTTGGTTATTACAATCACTTTCTTTATAGGATTTCGGTTCTTCCATCATCTAGTCGCTCAATTAATTTAACCTGTCAACCAAGGTAACTATAACGTGAAACAAACTCCTTCCGTTGTCTGTTTACAATACTTTACATTTTAAATATATGTCTTGTAGAATATGTGCATTAACAGGTTTCCATCAATGATCTTTTCTTTGTAATTTGTGTTTGTTTCTCTCATTTTCTAAGCATATCTCGTATATTTCCGAACATTTTGTTTCCTTTACTTCTACTTTAGTTTTGAATAGTAAAATTCTTAGCTTGTTGCAGCCTATCATGATGACAAATGTGCATATTTCTGATAGTACTGGACCTACTGATGTAATTTCACATCCACAATCAGGTAAATTACTTCATTTGTTAAAAATTATCCCTTTAAAATTTCTAACTTTTACATGTTTGTTTACTATACACCTAAATACTTTCATATACTTTTCAAGGAAAAAAGAGAAAGGGAAGGGGGAAGACAACAGGGCTTTCAATCCAAAAGAAACGCAAATACAGTGACAATGGCAAGTTGGAGGTGATTATCCCACCGGATCGAACAATAGCAGTAGGTCCTGGAGCTAATGATTTTGTTACCGAACTTTCGGTCAAAGTTTTTCAGCATGCTAGGCATGATGTCAAGAATTGGAAGAACGTTTCTAATCTAGCAAAAGATAGGATCATTGCGCATATCTTTGGTAATTCACTTTATTTCTCTTAAAGTTTCTGATCTAGCCTACAAAATGTTAAGTCCTCATAACTAATAAATATATGTTCAAATGGTTGAGTATCTTACTGTATTAAGGTCACCAAAGTGTAAGTTATTATTGTTATAAGAAACTACTACAACAATTTTTGGCCTCATCTTCACAACACCTATTAAGTTTTATTTCTTAATTACTTGCAGACAATCAAAGTTCTATTTTAAGTAAGCTCACTTAAGTTTTGTTTTGAGTGCAGGACACCTTTCAACTTCCAGACACACAACACATTCGGGATACTATCCTTGAAAGAGCTAATCATTTGTATCGATATCGTCGTAAAAGGCTCCATGATCATTTCAAGAAATTTGCTACAGAGGAGGAAAGATTACAGAACAAGCCAAAAGAGGTTAATGAAGTTGAATGGAAATTCTTGGTAGAATATTTCAACTCCGACGATTTTAAGGTAATTAGAAGTACATCAAAATTAAATAAATTTAACTGTGTAATATTTTTTTTTTCTAATTTTCCTTGTTACACTTATATCAAAATACATTTATGGATTCATATTCAATGCAGAGAATGAGTGAAAGAAATAAAACTAATAAGGCAAAACAAGAATTAAATCATATTTGCGGTAGAAAATCCTTCCAGGCAATATCTTTTGAAAAGGTGAGATGTATACTTATTTTGGTGCCTTTTAATTATTCTTCATTAAATAACGTAATTTGATTTTTTTTGATAGAGAGATATAAATACTGGAAAAGAGCCAAACCTTCAGAAACTTTGGGAATTGACTCACACGAAGAACGGGCGTTGGGTTAATGATGCATCGGCTGAACTGAATGTACATGCATAACTCTTATCTTTATTCCTAAAAGATAAGTCTATTGAAACAAATATTGATGCTAACGCTGGTATAACTTTTTTGTAGGATAAGTTGAAAGAAATTGTTGCTGAACAAATTCAAGATGTTGAAGAGGATACTGATGTAGATCCTATTATTAATGCTGCATTTGTGAGAATTATGGGAGAAACGTCAGGGTATTGTCGTGGTCAAGGATCGGGAATTAAGCGAACAGGTAGGAGATATATGAATGGAGTTCTAGAGCAATTACAGGCACAACGAAAAGAGGTAGAAGAAGAACGTCGTAAACGAGAGAGTGTAGAATGCAAGCTAACTGAAGTAAAAAATCAGCTAGAAGAGGAGCAAAAAAATCGAGAAGTCATGGAAGCTCGTCTGGTACGTGACCAGAAAATGTTAAAAGGAGGAATCATGGCACTAGTATCTCATCTGCAAAGTTCCAAGGTATAGGTGTTAAAGGTTCAATTACTTGCTTTTGATCCTAAGAACATTTTGATTAAACTGCCGTGCTATGGTCAATAAAGTTGTCCTAGTTATTTTGATGTTATAAAGTAGTTTCTTCCTCAGTTCTAAATGTTTAAATCCCTTAGTTGTATTATATCTAACAGAATGGACTTCCGTCTGCAATTCTCAACATTATTGCTGATTCAAGTGATTCAGATGCTGCAAGTCCTACAAGTCTTATGGATGACATCAGTGTAAGTAGCCTTATGATGCTTTTTAATACAAGAAGGGAATTTGAATCACTACTAATTTAGTACACTCTCTTGGAGTATGCATTTGCATATGTTGAATGGAAGTCCTGGAAGTTGTTAAGTCTTAATCTAGAAAATGTTAAATCAAGGGCATCTGGTTTTCTCTTTAGTAAGTAAACCTTAGCTGCGATGAAAATACTTTGAATATGTGTCAACATGTGGTATATTAATGGACTGTCTATTAATGGTCACACTGAAACTTCAAATGTGGATATTTCAAATTGGCAAGTCGTGGAGATAATGTAGAATGGAGTTGCTTGGCTTCACTATTCTCTTTATATTAGGGGTGGGCATAAATAGTTCCGAAAAAAAAAATTGGATAAATGCTTATCTTGAAAATTCGATTCTTCGGTTTTGACATAATTTTATTTATTTTCATAACTTCGATGTTCGGTTAGTGAATTTCGGTTTTGAAAGGGTAGTGAACTATTTTTTCGTATTATTCGGTTAAACAAATGTGATGGTTGTATAAACAAATCGAGATAAGGAAAATTCAATTATTTTCCTACATTAGCGCGAAAGTTGTACTATCGATGGTTGTATAGTATGTTTGGTAGTCAACTATATATACATGTATGAGGGGAAGTTAACTTGCTCTTTTTTCTTTAACAAATGGAATCATGTTATTATTTGACATTGCAAGCTTAACTTTAATCTCATAGACATCAGCTTGTACTTCCTAAAGGAAGTCATAAAATCTCAACGCAATAATATTTTATATAACTTATGGTGCACATTTTCAAACTTGACATAATGTTGGTATTTCTACACCATTTGCTGGAGATAGAGTAAATGTTGTTGTGTTGTTCTCGTCTTGTTGTGTTGTTGAATTGATGAACATAAAGTAGCGAGATTAATCATACTAAAAAATAGAAATAAAGAACTGAAAAACTGAATTAGAAAAACCTCTATCCACAACAAACTTGAGAATAATGTTCTTGTCGGATGAACAAATTAGTGTCAAAATCGTTTGTACACATCTTTTCCATAACTACAAAACCGAAGAACTTGAACCGAGGTTTGAACAAAAACCAACTTTACTTATAGGAAAGAATACGCCTAGAACTTTATATTGAGAATATTGTGAAATAGGAAAAATAGGTGGAATGTACTAGTTCGGAGGAAATTTTGATGTATTGAGATGAATAGTTCTAAATCGTGTGGAATTAAATAAGATTTTGTAATATTTTGTGATAAATGCTTATCTTGTTCAATAAGTATATACTTACTATGTGAAAAAATATGCCGAATTTTCTTGACATAATGTGCATTGTATGTGTTATTTTGGGCAAGCCATAATTTATGTGTTGCTGATGCATTAGGTATGCCATAACTCTAGTGAATCTTCTCCTATGAAAGAATAGTAAACTATTTTACTGCTTTTATTATCAATTGAGGAAAACAAATGTTGATGGTTGTATAAACAAATTGAGATAAGGAAAATTGAGGATATGTTATCGGACAGGTTTACTAGAATCGACTATAGCTGAATAGTTTCTCACTCTCGATGGTTGTATAAGCTGGTTAAAAGTAGTTATGGCCTATGCTATATATTTACAAGTATGACTCTAAAAGCTGAATGGTTTGGCCTCTGTTTACTTGCTTTCTACTTCCTGTTTGGTTTTGAAGTTGTTCAAATTTGAATCATGTTATTATTTGACATGCTTGAGGCTTAACTTTAATTTCTATGCATGAGACTTAACTTTTCACTTATCAAATAGCTTGTACTTCCTAAAGCTGTCATTATTTTATTTTATTATATTTTGTGTGTACTTTATAGAATCCTTTTATAAAAATGTAATTATATTTATCTTTTTTTTTTTTTTGTAGGGTGAACGTGCTTAAACCAGCACTGATAGCAATATGATTCATGTCATGCACAAGCTATCGGAGGAATATTTACTTTTGAATTAGAACTTAATGACCTTGTTTATATGATGTTTTGGTTCTTTTTGTAATTAGTAAAACATACTTTTTTGGAATATTCAGTTGTTTACTCTAGTGCATTAGTTCTATGTATTGACCTTGCAAATATTCTATATATATATATATATATATATATATATATATATATTTATTAATTTATGTGCATTCCTGAACATTTTATAAGAAAATGTGGATTGTGTATTTAGCAACTACTAATAAGTTGTTGCTAAAGTTGAATGTGATGACTAATATTATTGGCATTTACCACAATAATAGTTGTTGCTAAAAGCCTTCATAACAGAATATTAACAGCCTTTCTGCCCACTTTTTGCTACTATTTATTTTGTTGGGAAAAAAAATTAATTTTTGGCAACAATATTTTTTGTTGCTAAATATTTGCATAAGCCACAACAGTTCACTTTTTACCAACAAAATCTGATTTATGGCAATGAATTTTTTTGTTACGAAAGTTAGCTTTTGGCAACAATATTTTTTGTTGTTGCATAAACTTTTCGCAACAGCATTTATAGCAACAACATGCAACGACTTTTTTCTTGTGGCCAAAAGTACTTTTGGCAACAATATTGAATATATTGCAACAACAAATTTTCGGATGATATCACCCGCAGGGGCTTTAAGTACAATCCCAAGCCTCGACCCTTTCACGTTGGATGCTCCGTCCGTGTATAGGGTCCAGATCCCTGAGGTTTTACCCGAAGTTAATTGAAGTTCTTTCTCTACCTCGGGCACCATTGCGAGGGTCAAATCTGCTACGAAGTCTGCAAGGACCTGAGACTTTATAGCCGTTCGAGGTTTGTATTCGATGTCATACACCCTGACCTCGACTACCCACTTTGCTAACCTACCGAATAAATCCAATTTGTGCATAACATTTTTTAACAGTTATGTCGTTACTACGCATATAAGGTGTCATTGAAAATAAGGCTTTAACTTTCTAGATGCACTCAATAAAGCTAGGGCCAATTTCTCTAGGTGGGATAACATTTCTCCGCATCCCCTAAAGTTCTGCTAACATAATAAATCGAAAATTGCGTACCTTCTTCCTCTTGGACCAGCACCCCACTTACCGCGAACTCGGATACTGCCAAATACAAGTACAGCTGCTCGTTTGCCTTCGAGATGTGCAACAGAAGCGGGCTCGATAAATACTGTTTAAATTCTTCTAGGGCTTGCTACGAAATCATTTTTCTTTTTAAGCAACAAGAAGAACCGGTGTCTTTTATCCAAGGACCAAGAGATGAATCTGCTCAGGGCTGCAATCCTTCCGGTCAACCTCTGCACGCCTTTCACATCCTTGACTACTCAGATATCATCAATGGCCTTGATCTTATCCGGGTTAATTTCGATCCCTCGATTCGACACCATGAAGCCCATGAATTTACCCGAACCTACTCCGAAGGCACACTTCTTTGGGTTCAGCTTCATGTTATATTTGCGCAGTACATCGAAGGTTTCCTGCAAATGCTGCAAATGGTCCTCCATTTCCAGGGAATTAACTAGTATGTCATCACATTGTTTTACTTACTTGTGTTTCGAACATCTTGTAAACTAGGCATTGATAAGTAGCACCGGCATTTTTAATCCGAACGGCATTACGTTATAACAGTAAGTTCCATACTTAGTCATGAAAGAAGTGTTTTCCTAATCTTTCGGGTTCATCCGGATTTGGTTGTAACCGGAGTAAGCATCAAGAAAGCTTAATATTGCATGACCAGCCGTCACTTCAATCATGCGATTGATGTTAGGAAAATGAAAGGAATCCTTCGGGCATGCTTTGTTCAAATCTTTATAGTCCACACACATTCTAAATTTGTTACCCATTTTGGGTATGACTATCACATTAGCCAGCCAATCCGGGTATTTAACCTCCCGGATGGACCCTATTTTTAACAACTTCGTTACCTCTTCCTTGACGAATTTGTGTTTGACCTCGGCCATTGGTCTCTGCTTCTGTGTTACTGGGGTGAACTTTCGATCAAGGCTCAGTCGATGGGTGGTTACCTCGGGTGGAATACCTGTCATATCCAAGTGGGACCATGCAAAACAATCGGCATTAGCCTGAACAAATTTAATTAATTTACTCCTGAGGTCTGAGGTTAACCCTGTGCCCACGTATACCTTCCTGTCCGGTAGATGGACGAATAAAATAACTTGTTCAAGCTCTTCCATCGTTGATTTTTTTGCGTCAGAATCATCTGGTAGTGCAAATGACCTGGAATGCCGAAATCATCTTCTTCCAAGTATATCTTTCCTTCTCCTTCGAATCTGGCCGGATCAGCATCCTGTGATTGCTATTTGGCGTCTTTACTTTCGTTCGCATCCTCTGCACCCTCGTGCACGGTTATCTTCGGCGTTTGAACAGCTTATTTAACCGCGAACATTTCTTTTGCTGCAGGTTGTTCTCCATGAATGATTTTCACTCCCTCTGAGGTGGGAAATTTTAGCATCTACTGTAAGGTTGAAGGTACAACCCTCATGATGTGTAACCACGGTCTTCCAAGCAAGGCATTGTACCTCATCTCTCCATCAATGACATAGAACTTTGTGTGTTGCACGACGCCGGCCGCATTTACTGGTAGAGTGATCTCGCCTTTGGTAGTTTCACAAGCCATATTAAACCCGTTGAGGACCCGGGCTGCTGGCACAATCTGATCCAACAGTCCCAGCTGCTCCACTACTTTCCATCGAATAATATTGGCCGAGCTACCTAGATCTACCTAGATCAATCAAAATGCGTTTCATATGAATTTTATTGACAAGCAAAGAAATTACCAAAGCATCATTGTGTGGTTGAATGATGCCCTCCACGTCTTCGTCAATGAAGGACCTCAGGGTATTTCTACCCCATCGATGATCATGTTGATCACATGTTGGGGTTCCTCTGGTTCGGTCTTCTTGCTGGTTTCCCTGTTCTTGAAGTGATTCTTTGCTCGTTCGCTCAGAAACTCCCGGAGATAACCGTTTTTTAGCAGCCGTGCTACTTTGTCCCTTAACCCTTTATAGTCATCGGTCCGGTGTCCATGAGTACCATGGTACTCACATATCAGATTTGGATCCCGTTGTGAAGGGTCGATTCGCAGTAGTCTTGGCCATCTCGCATCTTTGATGTGACCGATTGTCGCCATAATAGTTCCCGAGTCAATGTTGAAGTTATATTCAGATAACCTCGAGCTTTTGCTAGTATCGGACATCCCAACAGTGTTGTTTCTGAACTGCAAACCCCTGCTCCCTGAGCCGCAATCGCTTCGTCTGTCACTTCTCGCCATATTGGGGCCAGGACCACTTCTTCCCTTATCTGACCTGAAGGTGGACCTCTCGGGTTGAGGGTATGGATGATATCTATCTCTTGAAGGTTGGAATTTTGTTTCTATTACTCGAAATTTTATCCGATTAACCGGACCAAATGGAAGCCCAAGCTAATCATCCTCCACCCGTATCTTGGATTCATACCTGTTATGGACATCTGACCATGTAACGACTCCGAACTCCAACAGGTTTTCCTTTAGCTTGAGGGAAGCGTTGGAACTTCGGGGGTTAAGTCTCTTCGTGAAAGCTTGAGCCGCCCACTCATCGGGAATTGGAGGCAGCAACATCCTTTTCTTCTGGAACCTTGTCACGAATTCTCTGAGCCGTTCGTCGTCTTTTTGGAAAATCTTGAATATGTTGGCCTTTCTCGCCTGCACCTTTAGGGCCCCGGCGTGAGCCTTTACAAAGGCATCTGTGAGCAGCTCGAAGGATGGATTAGAGTGTTGGGGCATCATACAATACCATTGCATGGCTCCCTTAGTCAATGTCTCACCGAACTTCTTCAACATTACCGATTCAATTTCATCATCTTCGAGATCGTTGCCCATTATGACACAAGTGTAAGCGGTTATATGTTCCTGAGGATCCATTGTCCCATTATATTTCGAGATATCCGGCATCTTAAATCTCTTTGGGATCAACTTCGGAGCCGCACTTGGTGGGAAAGGTCTTCGAACAATATATTTGGTTTCCGGTCTGGTCAGAATTAGGGGTGCCCCTGGAATCTAATCTACTCGGGAATTATAGTCATCCACCTTCTTTTCGTTAGAGTCGATTCGTTTAGGCAGCACCTCCAACATCTTTATCACCTCGGACGATTCATTGGGCACTGACCATTCTCGATCGCTACTTATCTCAATTTCCCTACGGGCTGGTATGAGAACTCGGTTTGGTTCCGCTACCCTGACCTCACTGTTATTCTTTTGGAGTTGGGATATAGCCGCTTGGTGTTACAGCATGGTTACCTGATGTTCCTGCAATAAATTATAAATCACACGTAAGTTAATCTCCTCTCCCGCCTCTCCGGCTTCTTTACAAGCAGATGCCCTATCAATGGGTGGATCTCCGCTGTCGTTGATGGCTACATTAGAGTTGACAGCACTCGCATCAATGGGAGGGTCGTCGACTGGGTCGCCCGGAGGCATGATGTTCAATGGTACCCCATTGTTAAGGTTCTCAACGTGGTTGTTGTTATCTGCATTGTTCGTGGTCGACATGTCGAAGTTAACCTGAAATCACAAAAAGGCAGAAGAGCAAGTGAAAGTTGAGTTGCAAACAAACCACCGTTATTATCCTTAGCCCCACGGTGGGCGCCAAACTGTTTACCACTTAAAAAGGTATCAATTCAATTTGTATTTTGTTCAAAGGATATGCAATTTGATTCGTTTACAAAATAAGGAATAACAACGATAGATGAATATTAAAGACAAGAAAGTAAAGGGATAGCCTCAGTGGATTTGAAGAACGGCTCGACGTCCGATCCAAATCGAGGCCAAAGCACTTCGAATTTGAACCAGTTAGTATAAAATTCTATTGTCTTTGATGCTTACATAGCTTAAGAATTAGGGTTTAGTATAAGTGTGTAGAAGAAAGAAAACGAGAGATGCCTTCTTGTGAGGATTTACCTCCCTATTTATAGTACAAGTATTTGTATTTTACATGGTAACTAAATCAATCACGGATAGTGATTCCCTAAATCTCGGGCTTGACAGCTGTGTGACGCGTCGTGCGGAGAGAAATCCTCAACGGGCCGGATTTCTCGGACTCTTATCAACTGGAAACATAACTCTTCGGACCCTGCTGGGTCGGAATGACTGAGTCCGAAGCGTTCCTACCCGGCCAGTCGAGCTCAACTGATCTACTGCCCCTAGTTCTTATTCCGAGCCTTCGATCATTGGGTCGGGAACTTCGACCCTGGTTTTTACCGTATACAGGTTCATCACCTTACCTTTCATGTTACATAATTTGAAATTTATATAAATATATTAATGTGTGCTAATGTCTATGTTTAAAGGTATAGTTTTCATGTATTGTCGCATGTATCTCTATATTAATACTGGTTGTATTCATGATATGCAGTTACTATATCTCGTTCACGAAAGCCGCAAGCAATGGCTTCACGCGACATGTCTCTGGATATTGTAGCGATTGAAGAAATATTAGTTCGCGTTGGAGCTATAATAACTTGCTTGAAAAAATGTTACGTGCAGAGTGATTGCAGTGATGGTTGGCTTTGTTCAGATTGCGCCAACGATGCATTTGATCAAGGTGGAAAGCATTGCGACAAGTTTACTTCTTCTGGACAAGGTTATTTCTCATCAATGCTCAGTCAGTTGCTGCAGAGTAATATTTCACTGCTCTATGTTTGTTATAAGTTCACTGGTAAAACCTCATGTGTTGGTCTAGTTTTATAATTGTGGGTCTTGTTATGTCTACTTTTCTTTTGCTTTGTGTAACAAAATAATAAGTGACCATATACACTGTCCTTAGGGATACAGTTATGGTTGCTTGCAATTGAATGTTATAAGAAATTTGGCTTGTGATTGCCTCTTATTATGATTAATTACGCGGTTGATTTTTAAATTTGGCTTGTGGTTGCCACTCTTTGTGATTAATTACGGGGTTGATTTTCCTTTCAATCCTAATACAGATTTATCAAGTAACCAAATGTTTGAAAATCAAAGCTAGTAATTAATAGGGATGTGAGATAACATTTACTCTCTCCGCTTCAAAATTAGTGTCCACTTAGTTTTTAGCACACCCCTTAAGAAAATAGTAACTCCTAGAAAAAAATAGTTATTTTGACTAAACTATCCTTAATTGAATACTACCTAGTAGTTTATATAGTTTCTTGATTACATAGAAACTCACTTATCTAAATAGGGGTAAATTTGAAAATAAAAAAACACCTATTTTGAACCAAAATAAAAAAGCTAAGGGTGTTTTTGGTATGACGGAAAATGTTTTCCTTACAATAGGAGAAAATGTTTTCCATAAAAATTTGAGGAAAAAAATTTTCCAGATTAATAAAAACACACAAACACATTCCCCCCCCCCACCCCCTCACCCTTCCCCCACCACGCCTCACTCCACCACCCACCCTCACACCCTCGCACCCCACACCCCACCTTCCACCACCCCCACCCCCCCTCCCCACCCCACTTCATAGTGGTTTTGCATTGAGTATATAGAAATGCTCTTAAAATGACAATTTCCAACTTGCGTACCAAACATAAGAAAATGAGTAAGAAAATCACTTATGTTCCAAGAAAATATTTTCTTGGAAAACATTTACTGTCATACCAAACACACCCTAACTGGACACTTATTATGAACGGAAGAAAGTAACATATATACGGGACGAGTTGAATATTTTTCCTAATTATTAGTGCATGTCGGGGCGGGTTACGGGTTTCCTGCATGCAGACTTGCAACTGTGTTGTTCTTGAGCAAGAGGTTAAATGTACGTTTTCGGGAATTTAGTTGCTTCCAAGTTCCAACACAAATAATATGGAGAATCATATATGAGAATTATTCGATTTGTATTTTTTCTACTTTGAGATTTCACTATGAAAAGACGTGCTCGTCATACAATGGAAAACTTTGAAAGGATTTCTGAGTGCAGTGTGCTAGCTAAGAAAAAAAATGTTAGTATCAACTTCTTTAAACGACAAAATTGATAGCTACATAGCTAGCTTATAAGTGGGTTTTTTATTCTTTTCTTTAAAATTGCATGATTTGCATGATTTATTTCTTGGTCAATGTTATATAAGTAGATAATTCCATCAGATGATTGATTTATTTTTGTTTTCAATTTTTTCGTTCAAATTATTCCATTAATCTTATTTTATTCTATTTTGCATTTAATTCTCATCCAATATAACTTGCTTACGTCAACCTTAGGTTAATATTTTGTCCAAGTTAGTTTACTGGTTATTAATGTCACATATTTTTCATAGATCTCTTGTATTTAAACACCATCTTTGTTTTAATTAGAAAAGAATAGATTCAGAATAAAAAATGAGAGTAAACTTGCAAGTTGCATCGCCATAAGCTTATGAAACAAATCCTCCCTTAGTGAAAATGCAGACACAAAACGCTCCACTCTAAACATTTATTTATTTTTAAAAAGTCACAACTTAAGCTAAAAAACCAAAAAAAAAAAAAAAAAATCAAGCAGGGAGGGTCGGTACGGTGTTGAAGTTATACTGGTAAAACTTAACCCGCCCGCACCCATTGCCATCCCTAATAATGGTCAAGGTAGTAAAAGTTTTTCAAGAAATCTGCAGTAATGTCATTTGTTATCCAGTAAAATTATTTCATTTTAATATAACTACAAAACTAACCTTTAGAATCAAGGAGAGAAGGAGTTTAAACAAACGGAAAAGGGCCAAAAATGCCCCTGTACTATCCGAAAAGGTTTAAACATATCCTTCATTCACCTATTTTTCTAAAAGTACCTTTCTTCCACGTATTTTGCCTCACTTATGCCCTTAAAATTAAAAATCCTCTCTTTTTTATTTTTTATTTTTGTTATTTATTATGTGGCACCTCCCTATTAGTCGAAATTAAAACCCACCCCCACTGGATCTTTTCCATTCGCCCCGATCCAAGACCAATGACCCATGACCCATTTCCCATTAAAAAAAACAATCGCACATCAAACATGATCCCTTCCAAGACTAAAGCCTAGTACTCTCTTTGTCTCTCTAAAGCGATGGTTTAAGGGCTAAATTTCCAGCTCAAATCATCGCTTTAGAGAGGCAGAGAAAGGAATTAGGTTTTAGGTTTGGAAGGGATCATGTTTGATGTGCGATCATTTTTTAAATGGGTCATGAGTCTTGAGTAGGGGCGAAGGGAAAAGATTCAGTGGTGGTGGGTTTTAATTTCGATCAATGGGGAGGCGCCACGTAATAAGTAACAAAAATAAAAAAAGAGAGGGTTGTTAGTTTTAATGGCATAAGTGAGCCAAAATAGATGGAAGAAGAGTATTTTAAGAAAAATAGATGGATGAAGAGTATTTTTAAACCTTTTCGGATACAGGGACATTTTTGGCCCTTCTCCGTTAAACACAAGGTGGAAGATATTTAGGAAAGGTACTGACAATGTGTCGTAAAATATTAGTTATACCCCTCATTTCAACAGAATTATATCAGGATATTGATGCATATATTATATTATAAATAACGGAAAGGGGCCAAATATACCCCTGTACTATTGGAAAAGATCCAAATACACCTTTCTTTTACTTTTGGTCTAAATATACCCCTGCCGTTATACTATTGGTTGTATATACCCTTCTTCCGTTAAAATTATCCAATGTGGATATCCAATCCTACGTGGCACAAACTTTTGATGAGGTGGATGTCACGTGACATGCCACCTCAGCACCCCTAACCCAATTTACCCCTACCCTCTATTTGTTCTTCTATCACTAAAATTTTCTTCATCTCTACCATCCTTGCCACCATTATTGCCGTCAAAACTTTTAAATATTGAAAAAGAAAAAAAAAACATAGCAGTCGTTATAAAGTAGAGAAAAGACATCATTTCCCCCTGGAACTTGGCAGCAAAACTCACTTTAGCAACTAAACTTAACTGGTAATTATTTACCCCCCTAAACAACTTAACTGATAATTATTTACCCCTTAACGGGTGACGTGGCAAGAAAGTGTACTCAATCTCTTAAAAGCGCGTGGGAGGAAAAAATAAACACTAAAAGTGATCCCAACTCGTACGTATGTCATCTTCTAATTGGATGATATATTAAGATTTTCTTAATATTTTATTTTCTATTTTAAATTAACTTTTTCCTTTTCTTTCTTATTCTTTTCCTTCTCTTTCTCGCGTTCTACTTCAACAGCTTCCCACTATTTTTTCTTCTTCTTTGTTTCTTTGTATATAGATTTAATTTATGGGTTTGATTTGACACAAATAAAGAGATTAAATTTGTTGAGTTAACAAACTAAAATTTCAAATTCGCCCACCGTGAAATGCTCATTCAAATGCATAAAGTTGACATTTGCATAAAATTGACATTTGCTTTGTTCCGTGTTGGTTTCTCTCTCTAGTGTTGTTCTGGGTTTTGTTATTAAGCTCTAGTTACTTTAATTTCTTATTACATATTCAAGGAACAATCTTCACTGTCTGAAATTACAATTCTTGTCTTCCAGCAAAATATTATTGTTATCAATTGAATGCACCCACTGTCTGAAGAAGAGGGCGGGACAGGGCTGCTACTATTGTTATTTGTGTTAACAATAACAATGACAATTGTTATTGTTATTCAAACGGTGGATTTGGAATTATGGGTTGCATTGTCTCAAGCTCGAATTCATACTTATGTTAATTGTTGTTAATTTGTAAACCGAGATTAAGCATGTGAGTTGGAACATTATCTCGCATAAGAAGATTAAAATGCAAGCTCGATCCGAGGCATACTTTCTTAGAAATGCAAGCCGAATATCTTTGGAGGGCGTACTTTTAGTTATATTTAGTTATGCCGGATCCGGCAGACTTTTAGTTGTGTTTAACTAAAAGTCCGCCGGAGGGGGCAGACTTTTAGTTATGTTTAGTTATGCCGGTCCGGCAGACTTTTAGTTGTGTTTAACTAAAAGTCTCCGCCGTGAGGGGGCGTACTTTTAGTTATGTTTAGTTATGCCCGTCTCGTTCTCATATCGTTTCTTATATTGCTGTATTGTCTGGTTATTAGTATTAGGAAAACTTAATACATTGATCTGTGTGGTGATTTTCAGGTTCAAGAGGAGTTGAGTATTTTGGAAAGGAAAGCATCACTGATAGAGGAAATAACAAAAGAAAATATGAAAATGCAGGAGTTAGCCATATATCCTTGAATGCTTATTGCTTGGGTTGCTTGTCTCAAGTGAATTCATACTTATGTTAATTGTTGTTAATTTGTAAACCGAGATTAAGCATGTGAGTTGGAACATTATCTGCATAAGAAGATTAAAATGCAAGCTCGATCTGAGGCATACTTTCTTAGAAATGCAAGCTGAATATCTTTGGAGGGGGCAGACTTTTAGTTATATTTAGTTATGCCGGATCCGGCAGACTTTTAGTTGTGTTTAACTAAAAGTCCGCCGGAGGGGGCAGACTTTTAGTTATGTTTAGTTATGCCGGTCCGGCAGACTTTTAGTTGTGTTTAACTAAAAGTCCGCCGGGAGGGGGCGTACTTTTAGTTATGTTTAGTTATGCCCGTCCGTTCTCATATCGTTTCTTATATTGTCGTATTGTCCGGTTATTAGTATTAGGAAAACTTAATACATTGATCCGTGTGGTGATTTTCAGTTCAAGAGGAGTTGAGTATTTTGGAAAGGAAAGCATCACCGATAGAGGAAATAACAAAAGAAAATATGAAAATGCGGAGTTAGCCGTATATCCTGAATGCTTATTGTTTGGGCTCCTTCTACTGAAAGTTAATTATTTATTAGATTAGCTCATTGGTGGAGGAGAAATGAATCTACTCACTCCCCCTATACTTCCTAAAGAACAAATGTAATGGAAGCTGTACAATGAAACGTGCTTTCACCACAAGGATAGTTGTATTTCTGTTCTTTTTGTTTATGGCATTGCTAAAGAAGACGCTTAATGTACTTGCCTCGATATCCTAATGAAATTGTGTGTATACGAAGGCTTCAACCTAATCAATTTCTTGTTTGACACCTTAAGCGGTGGAAGTTCCTGTGATGTAATACAGTGGACTTCGACTTCAATATGGTGGTGGTGGTGTTCTTCAATAATGAAGAAATCACAATGCAGCTGGGGTGGGGGTGGAGGGGCGGAAGAAGGTGGGGCGGCGGCGGTGTTGGTGGCGGGGCGGCGGTGTTGGTGAGAATGAGGAGAAAGTAGAAGAAAGAGAAAAAATAATAAAAGAAAAATAAAAAATGAAGAGTTGGTAATTTTTGACGTGGCAATGACCTGGCAATGATGTGGCAATGACGTGGCGCGAGTGTAATACACTCAACTGGTCCAGCCGCTAAGGGGGGTAAATAATTATCGCTTAAGTTGTTTAGGGGGGTAAATAATTACCAGTTAAGTTTAGTTGCTAAAGTGAGTTTTGCTGCCAAGTTCCAGGGGGAAATGATGTCTTTACTCAAAGACTTTTTGAGTGGAGAAGGAAAGTGAAGTATCTCTAGTCAATGTGGGTACTGTGTGACTCTCAATGACATTTCTTCTCCACCCATCTCCATCGCCACTTCTTTAACTCATAGCCACTAATTTTTCCATTTATTTTACAGATGGGTTGCACGGCATCATCACTTAGCCTCAGCTCATTCTGATTATAAATATACCAGTAGATAGCTCAAACCTGAAATCCAATATGTACATATACCAAGAACTCAAGAATCATTAAGACAAAGTACATTGCTTGCAGAGAGTTATTCTTCTCGACTAACTGCTGAAGCGACGAGCCCAAATCCTTTATGATAATCTTAAAGACAACCATAATCCCAGGTCTATTCAGAAAATTAAGTTTTAATGGAGTTAAACACACTAAAAATCGATTGAAAATTCCAGTTCGACATTAGTAGACGGCGAAGTAATCGGGGGGCAAGAAATTAATGGAACAAGTGGAAGAAGTGAAAAAAAAAAAAAAAAAAAAAAAAGCACCCCGATGGACTAAGCTCCCGCGATGCGCGGGGTCCGGGGAAGGACCGGACCACAAGGGTCTATTGTACGCAGCCTTATCTTGCATTTCTGCAAGAGGTCAAGTTTCCACGGCTCGAACCTCAGCAACTTTACCAGTTACGCCAAGGCTCCCCTTCAACAAGTGGAAGAAGTCTTTTTAGAATAAATAGAGGGGAGAGGTAAAATGGGTAAGGGGTGCTGAGGTTGCATGTCACGTGACATCCACCTCCTCAAAGTTTGTGCCACGTAGGATTGGATATTCACATTGGATAACTTTAACGGAGGAAGGGTATATTTGAACTAATAGTATAACGACAGGGATATATTTAGACCCAAAATATAACGAACGATATATTTGGCCCTTTTCCAATAGTACAGGGTATATTTAGCCCCTTTCGTATAAATAAAGATGCATGTCCTGACACTAAACCCAAAAAGGTACAACCCACACTCCAACATGTACTGTTACAGTTCAAGCACCACTAAAATGAAATATCGAAGTTTACAAAGCAGCATAACCAAAGCCGCTTGACTCTTCCTTCTATATTGCTCCTCCATTTCAATTTATTTGTCTTGTTTTCTTTTTTAATCCGTTCAACAATTAATGTCTCTTTTCTTTTTTGACAATTCCTAAACTAATTTTCCAATAACATGTTTAAGCCAATAATATTAAAGAACATTTTGGTACATTTTAATAGCTTTAGTTTAAGACCACAAATTTAAAAGTTATTCTTTATTTTTTTTAAAAGTCAAAACTAGATAAACAAATTGAAACGAAGGAAGTAGTTAGTAGAGAATTGAACTCTTTTTAACTTTTTTTCTTTTTGAAGACATGGTTTCAACATGTCTGTTTTTGGTCAATAAATGAAAAAATGGAGTGCAATATAATCTTTAAAACACATTGCAAGGTTAGCTTGCTTGGGAAAGTTGTATTCTCTTGTTTGTTCTGTTGGACCTCATTAACAACTCTAGAAAATGTCCATCCTTCTTCGTTGTAATTACACAACATGACCTCACTTGAAATAAATGTTATTATTTAATAAGGTGGGACCATTAGACTTTTCTAATTGACACGTGTGATAGCTACTCTAATTTCCTCCATAAGGATAGATACTTATCTATACCCATGTTTATTATAATTGTTAAGTAGTTTAATGAGGAGATAATTTATATTAATTAATCATTAGCATAATTAATAAGATTATTTTAGTAAAATAAACCCCGAATAAATATTGAAATAATTGTTAAGTCATTTAATGAGGAGATAGTTTATATTAATTAATCATTAATTATTAAATACTAAAATTTTATGTATAAATATATGTCATAAATTCTCTCCATTCCTTTTTATTTAGCCTCGATGTTAAAGAATTTTTTATTTGTTCATTTTGGCAAACAAAGAGAGATTTATTATTTTCTTCCAATATTACCAATAGTCAATTTAAATTTTCAAAGCATAATTAATAAGATTATTTTAGTAAAATAAACCCCTAATAAATATTTTCTTAAGAGAGTATCAAGGCAACATAACCAAATAAAGAAATGGAGGGTAAACACCGAATACAAATAAATCTTTACCTTTGTGACGGGTAAACATAATTCACTATTAAATAACGTGTAATAATTTGCTATTTCTTTTATATGCAAAACAAACCACCCGATATTTTATTAAGTCTAACACTCCTATGATATTACATATACTAAAGCTAAACTTTGGGTTTCATGAACTTATTAGAGTTTATATTCTAAATAAAATCTATTAACATAAAAAGGATGAGAACTTATGACATTATTTCTTTGAAAGTAAAAAAATAAAAAGTTCTTTTATTCAGCTTTCAAATACTTTTATAAGATCGATAAGAAGTTTCTCAATTTAAAATGATGTTACAAAAAGAAAGACAAGCACAAAAAAGTTTACTTCTTTCATTTAAACTTATGATTTAATTTGACTAAATATCGACATACACTTTTTCACTCTTTCATATACTAGGAAATTTTACTTGGAAAAAAATATTTCAAAATAACATTTTTGAGTCCATAACTATGATTTTCAACGTACAAGATCTTGATAAAATAAGATCTTTAAAGTTAAATATAAATAGTGATTTTTTTTAAAATGTAAAAATAATATCATATAAAATGAAAAAAGTAATAAATTGAACTTTTTCAATGTGGGCGTGGGCCCGTACCTCTCGGAAGGTAATAAGCTGTAAGGTTAAAAGACATTTTCGGCTAGTGCTGGCAATATTCCTAAATCTAAATTAAGAATTTACAATTTAGAACATCAATAGACATATTTGTATTTGTTGTTTTGGCAAAGATATATTTGTAATTTTAATTTTCAAACGCACGGGCCATTCTCACCTTCACCTAGTATGAAAATACAAAAGGGAGGTGGAATTATTAGAGAATATTATTTTTGTTTCATTTTATGTCTTAATTTGATTTACATGAAATATAAGAATGTAAAAAGAACTTTTGATCTTGTGTGTTAAATTAAAAGTGTGTATACCATATCAAAAATAATATTTAAATCTTGTAATCTTAAACATGTCATGTAATTCATAGAAGGGTGTGTTACTAAGGGTAAAATGAAATGATGGAATTAAAAACTTACTAAATATAATGAGTCATTTTAAAAAAAAAAAAAAAAAAAAAACAGACTAAGGAGGGTAAGAGACATAAATTGAAACAGAACGAATAGAAAAAAATACCAGAAACATTCAGTTTGCATCCATATTTAACTAGTCCATTTGTTTCGGATTGGGCTCCTCTCCATTTCTTTTCTCTCAATTTTTCCCAAGTTCTACTTTGGATTAGAGACACATGGCATGGATTAGAATTAATGTCTAAGATTGAATTGACTAAAACGAGACTCTAACCATGATTTACATAATTAATAACTTATCCATAAATATATTAAAATATTTTCTATGTCTTCCTATTTAACTTTTCCTACCCAGCAAAATATCTTTGCTCATCTATGACCCAACACAACATAAAACTCGTTTTAAATTAACCAGTTGAGCAATAAAATTATTTTTTCACCTTCAATTTTAAATTAACCAATTGAGCAATTTAAAACGAGTTTTATGTTGTGTTGGGTCATAGATGAGCAAAGATATTTGGTGGGTAGGAAAAGTTAAATAGGAAGACAGAGAAAATATTTTAATATATTTATGGATAAGTTATTAATTATATTATGTAAATCATGGTTAGAGTCTTGTTTTAGTCAATTAAATCTTAGTCATTGATTCTAACCCATGTCATGTGTCCCTAATCTAAGGTAGAACTTGGGGAAAATGGAGAGAATGGAAATGGAGAGGTTTCTTAGTTAGCTTCTCTAAAAAAAATGTAATGTACTGTTCAGTGGAAGCCACAGCCCGGCAAGGGTGTTCAACCGAACAAGCTTCGCCAAAAAATTATACCGTGTAGATATGTCAATTATTACGAATTACAGACATATATTACATATTGAACACCCTTAATATATAGATTATATGAATTCAAACACCCTTGACAAAATTTCTATTTCTCGCCAATCAGTTATCGTTGCATACCCCAGCTTACTCCAGGATTGAAGAATTATATGAAAAATTAGGCCAACAGGCTGAACTCTTTGTTCATGTATTATGCGGTACATGTCTGGTGTATTTGTACACCCGCAGTAGAGAGTCCTACTACTAAAGCCACTCTTATCTCTATACATTGGTATATATCACAACTACCTATGACATAATCACTCTTGGACTCTTAATACATATTCAAACACTAATACACATAAACTCTCTCTTAACAAACTAGACGGCGTATGCCCTTGCTGCGCATGGGCCCAACACTTTGGATTATAATATATCTATGCGTATGTAATTGTGTTTGGGTAGTAATAATATATATATTTTATATTGCTAATAAACATACATAAGTTTGCACTGTTTATATATATATATATACACCATGTTCAAAACACGATTACTATAACATTGTAGTTTGTGCTCCGTATCCAAAACTTTATTATATTAGTGTTTGTTACAAATACAAAGTTGGCAAAAATTTATTAATACTTTTTAAAAGAGAAGACTTATTTAAAAGGAAACTATTTTCCTCTCTTTGATATAAAACAATAGTAATATTTAAGCATCAGTTGATACTTTGAATTTTAATTCGATTAATTTAAAGGTGTAAAATATTCTATTGTTAATGTATGCAGATTGGACCTAAACAATACTTATTATTTTTTTTTATCAAATTTTGATTTGGATAATTCTAATTCAAATTATTAAATTAATTTTACATGTTTAAAACGAAACAAAGTAGAAATTTGATTTTCTATTTAAACGAAGAACTACTATTTTATAATTTTTGGTAAATATTCTTGGTTTAGCTCATTTTACTTGTCATGTTGTCTTTTGCACGGTTTTTTAAGGAAACGTCAATTAGAATTATAATTTGACTAATTTACCTTATTAATTATTTGATCTCCATTTAATATTATTTTTTGTTTTACGATATTAATCTCTTTTCACATTTATTAGAGTAAGGAAAAAATGAAAAAGTAATTAAATTCTATCTTATTTTAAAATATAAATATTTTAAGTATATTTATTTTAGTAAACATAATAAATAAATGACATGGCAGAATAGCAAATACAACAGTTAAATATTTAGATTAGATCTCAGGCTAATATAAGAAAAAAAAAATTGTATGGTTTGGCTATTTAACCTTTTGAAGAAAAACAATAATATCGGGTTCATGTTTTTTGCAGTACAATAATTTCATTTGCTCCCACTAATGGGTTGATATGCATATGGCAATGAATCCACCATTATTGACTTAATGGGGATGCATTGGGAATTACATGAATATTGTTTGATTTTTTAATATGAGGTGCACGTTTTTTTTTTTTTTTTGACATTGCTTTTTTTTTTAATATGGGGTCCACTTTTTTTTTTTTTGATATTGCTTGATTTTTGTAATATGGGGTCCACTTTTTTTTTTTAACATGAGTTTGGAGATGGTGTGGTCCACTTTTTTTTTTTTTACATGAGTTTGGAGATGGTGTGGTCCACTTTTTTTCCCACCTTATTTTTTTTTTAAATATTGTTTGGTGTTTTTAGTATGTGGCCCACCTTTTTATTTTTTAATATTGCTTGGTGTTTTTAGTATGGGGCTCACCTTTTTTTTAAGGGTGACTGATGACGAAGCATGGGTAAAACAAAAACCATGCTTCTATATAGTAAGTAATGACTAGAGTTTTTTGCACTTAGGCGGCTAAGGTTCACCCATAACACTAAGATTAGTCTGACACACATACGACTGAACGATGTTGTCTAACATCCCCCATCGAGCTGTCGGTGGGGTTCCCACAACTCCCAGCTTGGATCTGAAGAAGCGATATTGGGACTTAGTGGCTTTGTGAACACATCTACGACCTGGTGTGCTGAACGAATAAACTTGGATCCCTAGAAATGGGAATGACTACACGATAGCTATATTTCACAGTTAGTTTCTCGGGAATTAAGAGTGCGTCCACAGTGATAAAGGGTAACGGAGAGCAAGGTTGTCAATTTGAATTGATATAGTTAGCGAACCGAATAGGTAATAAGTGTTGTGTGTCTAAAGACGACACTTGGAAAGTTTGGATTAACAGAGAGAATTTTCTTGAGATGCAAAGCCAATGGGAAATGATGGTAAATGCTTCAGCACATCTCGGTTTATTACTAGGTCTTATGATATAAATGTATAGATGGACTTTCGGTAGTTCATTAATGGGATGGAACAGATATTAACATCCTGTAGACGAATGTAAGCTCGAAGATATTAGTTGATCACATGGAGGATTCCTGATAAGGTTACGGTAAGACGTAGGGTAAAAACAAGTGTAGGTCAGGTTATCTCTTGTGACGAGGTCCAAGGTTGTATGACTTCTTAAAAGGGTTTTCTTTCTAACCTGTGGGCTGAATATGCTACGGTGAAAATTTGGATAGTTCGAACTTGGTGACACGACTGTCACGAGGATAAAGTGTTAATCTAACAGAAGTCACGAGAGTGTTATGTCTAGTACCACATGAACTTATGAGAAGTTAAGCTGAGTGTTAGTGACATATGGCAGGGTAGTTAAGTGAGAATGAGCTATTGTAAGTTCTTGAATGATGTGTTTATTGTTTCACACCAAGTGGGGCAGTTTATCATTGACAGTCAAATCTTCCGGGCATGTGTGGTTACAGTCCCTAGACTAAGGTATACTTGCGAGTTAGTTATGGCTAGATGAGGTGGCATCAAGATCATCGTGGACGGATTTTTTTCGGATATGTGATGTGCTACATTGATTGATAGGCAAAGATTGTTGGATGACACTGTTTACCCCGAATTACGGGTGACAATTAGATTTGTAAATGGTGAATAGAATATGTGGATGAATTTAATCTTTTGGTTAATATGGAATTTTAGTGGGTACGTATATGTTTATATAAATATCTATGTGAATGTTATATAACGTGAGCTATAGTAGATTTTGTAAGATAATAACAATCATGAACTGAAAAGGTCGAGCTAATCAACGTGTAGAATGAGCTCGACTTAGTGGAACTTCTCAGATGCGGACCAAAATACTTGAGGAGATCTTTATAATATTTGCTGATTACAATGTTGTGGAATGAGAAAAAGCCAGCCTCCTAAAATAAAGGGTTGCCCTCTATTTATAGGTAATCTTTTTGGGCCCTCTAGCTAGTACAATGTTAAAAAGCTTTTACAAAAAACCCTAAAATGGATAAGGCCCAGCCGTACGGTCTGACACCTGTACCGTTGTCAGCGCAGATGGCGGAACAGTTTGGCGACGCGTGGCAGTACCATAACTAATTGTCCGGACCGAAAACCGTATAAGCTTAATTGGGGTCGAATCTGCCGTGTCCGGTAAACACCCTGGATGTTGAGGCAAGGTTGATCGTGCTCGTGCCCATTCGGCCTATCTCTTATTCCGTTCATATCGGACACAAATTGGTCCGATTTTTACCGTATACAGATAGTCCCCACACTTTCCGGTCCAGAGTTTCACCGAAGTGACGGGAAGTGGAAAAGACTCCCCCAGTGACTTCCTTAATTAGTTCGTTCTTATTTTCAAAAATAAGCGGGAACTGTAACGTCCCCTCAGGTCACGTCCTTCTGACTTCGGCCACGTGTCTCATTCCGAATGGCCAACTTCGGTAACCACCTCAGGTCCCGTCGCTTCAAATCACGTCTCATTAATATTTCGAACACGTGGCCTTTCTCGATTGGCTGGCCTCGGTATCCGCCATGGTGATTCGTCTATATAAGAGAGTTACAGTCACTTTTTTACTTTTCACATTTCACTTTCATCTTTTCTTATCTTCGTTTCTTCACTTGATCTGCTCCGTTATCTCAAATATCTTTTATCTTCAATTACCAAACCTTCAAATCTTCATCCCTTTTTAAATCAAACCTTCATATCTTCAACCCGAATCTTCGAATCTTCAAGTTCATATCTTCATCTCTGCCTTCAAATCTCCATTCAAAACCTTCAAATCTTCATTCTAACGTTCATAAATTCATATCAGATCAACATGTCAATGAAAACTGACTCTGCTTCCCAAAACGTGCCCTTGATTTCTTCTCCAGGTATCGAACCTACTACAAAACCCAAATTATAACCACGAATTTGCAGTTGAAAAGGCAGTGCAAACATCGGATAGGGGTTTCGACGTGAGACGGTACCCCTCGTCAATTAAAGAGGATCGCCTCCCTCGGGTTCGGGCCGAGTGTGGATGGGACAAACGTCTGGTACAGGTGTTTGCCCCCGGTGATGACGAATCCATCGCCGATTATAAGGAGGGGTTTCTGTACGTTTATATGTACCCATTCACTCTCAAGCTCGACCCCCCGATTAATTGATCCGATCATTCTTGAAATGTGCCAGACATATAATGTGTGTCTTGCCCAAATTGGGCCAATTATCTAGAGGATCGTGGCCCGCCTTCGTCTATTGGCGAATAACGTCAATAAGGAGTTCACGTTGGCACATTTTATTTGGTTATATTGCCCCAAGATCTTTCACGGAGCCATGATAAAGGTTTCCAAACGAGGATGAAACCCGATCCTTTCCTGTCTCAACGAGGACAGAGACCGAGGTGGCTTGAACGCTTCGTCCGGGTGAGGACCGCGGACATCATTCCGGCTGAGTACATGCCTTTTCCCAAGAAATGGAATGATAAACATGAGTTCCTCAAATGTGTTCCTTTCACGTGCATTTGAGTTTCTCCTTTTTCTCTTTTAACCTTTTCAATATTGCAGCCGAAGCATGGATCCCTACTGCCGTTCGTAATTTTTTTGAGTGGGTCGAGGAAATCATCGGCCAACATTTACATGAAGAACGGACATGGGCAGATCTATCTCGTGACCGGTGGGTTGCGCTGAACCATAGTAACCTTTTCTTCAATTTGATGCTTAACACATCTTTTCGTTTCGCCTTTTCTTTCTTTAACTCTTCGATGCCTAGGTTTGGGCAAAGGTTCTGTGGAACCACGACCTACTCCAACGGATGAGCCTGTGACACCGGGCTCGGATTTTGATACGGCAGGATCGTCCCGGCTTATTGCCGCAGTCGAAAAGAGACAACGGAAACCCTCGACCAAGGGTCAGAAGAAAAAAAAGAGGTCGAGGAGTGATGTTCGAACCCTGAGGGATGAACCCGAGCCTGACATTATCCTTCGAAGAGTTGTGTCGGGGCCTTCCGTTGCTGCCGTTGCTGAGGAAGAAACTACCATCCCAACCCCGGCTACAGGTGGGGAGGACGAAATTCCTTTTCCTCCGATTTTTGAGTCTATCCAAGCTCCAATTCCGCTGAGGTTAGTTGATTTATTGACATTTCAGGTGATGCTTCACCTGAAGCGGCGCCTTTGGTGAAGAGGCCTAGAAGGTCCGATCCAACCTTGGAGACCGAGGCTGCCCAAAGGATCGAAACGTCCCCAGGCCGTTGAGGTTACTGCAGCTACCGACCCGTCGCCTAGTGTCTACCCAGCTACTGGGGCCGAGGCGCCTACAACTGCTGACACTGCTGGAGCTGCTCCGGCTTCTCCTCCTGCTCCTTCTTCGAGACCGATAACCTCGATGATATGCTTGCCGGTACCCCTCCTGCTACGGGAGGGAGCCTCAGGATTCGGTCACCTCCGTATTCCACGAGCCACGAGGGTTACCAGCCGGTCCACTAAAACAGGTGCGAGGTCAAAACTTGTTGATATTTTCCCAGCCTCAAGTGTATAACCGAGGAGGACTAGGTCGACCGTAGTCACCGTCCCCGGGGATTGCAGCTTTTTATCACATCCCGTGGGGGTTGTAAGTTATCTAAGACCTCTTATTCCAGATTCAGACAAGGAGAAGATGGAGGGACTCCTATGGCAATGTCTTATAAACAAAGGCATGTATGTTGGCAATGGGGTAAGTGTTCTTACGCGTTTTTACAGCACCGATGTGTGATCCTTCGTTTTCGCTAATCGATTTTTATAACTTTGTCTGTTTCACTTTTTGCAGAGTGTTGTGCTTGTAAATGAAGGCTTCATCTGAGCCCAACATGAAGCAGATAATTTGAAGACCCAGCTGGACGCTCAGGGTCGAGAGATCGAGAAGTTTAAGCTTCTCTTGCAGGAAAAAGAGGACCAACTGACCCGGGTTGTCGCTCCCCCGAACCTTCAATCCGAGCTTGAGGCAGCCAAAGCTGATAACCTCCATTTAAAGGCCGAACTCAATGATGCGGCTGAAAAAAATCGGCTCCTGGGTGAGGATAACATAAACCTTGGCCGAGAGAATGCTAACTTTGCTGCCAAACTCAGTGAGTTTGAGGCTACTATTGCCCAACTACGAGGTGAGCTTAACTCGATTAAGGTTGATGCCGAGAAAGCGGTGGAAAGGTCCAGCCAACTTGAAACCGAGGGAGCCATCGAGAAGGAG
>NW_026727324.1:0-33870 GCF_029784015.1 Lycium ferocissimum
CGTTTTTTCTTTCGTTCTTTGAGAGGCCCGTGGGGGGCGGGGTCGGTCGGGTGGGGTTTCTTTTTGTCGTATATATTTCGACGTCCTTAAGCCCCCCCGTACTTTATGGCCGATTGGATTTTTCATGAGTGTTGGGGGCGATGTACATTCCGCCAACTTTGATTCCGATGTGATGTTTGACACGGGCGACCGCTTAGGACAGCATTTGTATGATGTCAGTTTTCGATTATCGGTCCGAATAATGTCTGTTAAATCCGATCGTGTGGTATTTTGATGATTTGATTTGTAAGTCTGTTCGGGTGCCTGAGTAGGGCACCAGTCACGGCCCACGGAGCTGGGTCGTGACATCTGTTATATCCCGTATTTTTGTACGTTGGATTATTCGTAAGCTAATCGACATAAGTTCAAGGACAAGATTATTTTTGAGATATGAGACAAGGACTTTTTAATCCCGATTTTAATATAGCACGGTTTGCTTATTAATTACAATTAGTGTGGAAACATTAGTGAAGATTAGAGATTAATTAACCATGATTAGATTATTAAGTGGGGATTAATGATTAATTAAGCTAACTAGACCACTAAGTGGGCCCCACTACTATATGGCTGAATTTGATTGGTCCAAGTCAAAGTGGGGCACATGTCTTATGGCCAGGTTGCATATATAAACATAGTTGATGACTCATTAATCACAACTTCATCTTCACAATTTCATTGAAAGAGAAAGAAGCACAACAGCCATGGCTGCTCACGGCCAGCTTCAAAATTGTGGAAGCAAGAAAATTATGATTCCATAAAGGTGTTCTAGACATTTAAAGGAGCAGCCACGTTAGAATTTAAATTGAGAAAGAAGAAGTGGTGCAGTTGGTGCAAGTGATTGTAGGATCTGTTCTTGCTAATTTAAGGTAAGATTTCTTCTTCTTGTAATGTAATTGGAGTTAATGATGTGGTAATGGAGAGATTAATTTGTATTAGGCGAAATTGGAAGTAAGAAAATTGCATGATTTCGTTGGTATTGTAAATTGGGCTGAATTGGAGTTGTCTTAATTTATTAATGGTGGATTAGGTTTGATTGTTGTTGTTGTTATTGTTGTTATGGATTATGTGTTAAAAATGAAGGAATCTTGACATTTAAAGTTATGGTTGTTTATATGAAATTATTGAGATATGAATTGGATTAGATGTTCATGAGGTTGTGGGCTGTTTTGATGAGATTTTTGGGGGGAAATTCTCACGTGATTATGTTGCTATTTGAGGTTGTTGTTGTTATTGTTGAATTGTATTTAGGGGTTGTTCTTGTTGAGTTGAAGGATTAAAAATGTGGTTATGATTATGTATTTCTGTTGTTGTAGTGATGGGATGTTTGGGGCATGTTATTGTAAGGTCATTTTTGATGATGTGTTGTGGCTATAGATCATTAGGAATAATTTGAGTATGTCGTGGTCATTACGTTGATTATTGTTGAATGTGCAACGTGTGGACTGATTTGGAGTGTTGTGCGTGCGGTGCGGGCTGTTTCGAGGTGTTCTTGGACTTTGTTTTGGCTAGTTCTTGATGTGGTAACTTGGATGTGTTGTTGTTGATGTTATTCTGGTTGTTCTTATAGATGATTTAGATGTGAGGGAAGTGAACAATATAGGAGAATGCCGCCCATTTTTCTAGAAATGAGCTACTAACGTTAAAATACGTTTTAAGCCTTTCCGTAGCTTAACCATAGTCTTGACGTCTTAATATAGGTTAAGGTACTTTGGGCAGCGTATACATATCGAGTCACGGATTAAGCGTCAAAGGTATGTAAAGATATCCCTTCTTTCTTTTTGGCATGATCTATATGAAACAAACAGACGACGAGCGTATAAACTCCAAAGAAGCTCCTATTCTTAGAGACACTAGAATGGCTAATGTTCTTGATTTCCAGAAGCTATCTCATTACGTCCTGATACGTGTCTATGATTCCAGAAGTCCTATTTTGATATAATCCATAGTGACATTCTCAAGTGTTAGTTCATTCTCATTATTCTATGAGTCTCGATGATGATTTATTTTTGCATATGGTTGCTCATGATTCTTCGTGTACGCATGCCTTTAATATATCATTCACCGAGTCCCGGACCGCGTATGTGTTCGTGCACAGTTTCACTGCATTGTTCACCGAGTCCCTCACTAGAGGGCCGGGTATATATATATATATATGATATGATTATGGCACCGAGTCCCATGATGGGCCGGGTATGGTATATGATGACTTTATTCACCGAGTCCCATAATGGGTCGGGTATGGTATATGATATAGATATGCATGATTTTCATCTCGTAAGGCACAGGTGCATTGGTATCTTTGATTATCATACTTGCCTCATGTAATCTTTTATATAATCTTCTTTATTGTATTTCATGCTTTATATACTCAGTACATTCCTCCTATTCTTTAGGGGTTGCGTTTCATGCCCGGGCAGTACAAACACTCGGTTTGGTAATCCTCCATTTGCCTTAGGACTTCGCTCACCGTTTAGAGAGAGCTCCATTGTTCCTAGAGCCTAGATTATTTTGGGTACCGATCTTTTGATGTATACTTATGCATATCCAGGGGTACGAAGGCCCCGTCCCGTCATATTTCACTCTTATACTCTTAGAGGTTTGTAGACATATGTGGGTTGTATATAGGTTTTGGTCACCGTGTCTATATGGTTTGTTTTGGGTATTCCCGTATATAGTGGCCGGCACTTTGTTCACGCGTATTGTGTTATGCTTTGATTAGTCGTGACTTCAGAGATGTGTTTATGATGATGTATGGCGTTATGAATCTTTAGTTGCTTTTACAAGTCTCCATACCGTCCTTAGTTTCAAACCACTATATCTAACGGGTTAGTATACGAGTGTCCACCGGCACTAGTCACATGGGGTTGGGTCGTGACAAAAGTGGTATCGTAGCAAGCCATCCTTGGGAGTGTCTAAGTAATCGTGTCTAGTGAGTCTTGTTTATCGTGTGTTGTGCACCACATCTATAAACAGAAGCTACGGACATTTAGGATGTTACCTTTCCTTCTTACTCTAGATCGCACGATAGAGTTATATTATCGTGATAATCCCTCCCTAATAAATTACCGTGTTTACGGCTATGCCTCCGAAGAAAGCGAGGGCCGAAGATGGGCAAATCGGTAGCAGGAGATACTAGTCGACCCGGAGAGTTACTCGGGGCCGTGCCCGCCTATGCCCGAGGTTGTACTCCGGTCGGCGAGCTCGCGACTGCCCCCGCCACCTCCGAGAGGAACTTAGAGCGGCGGCGAGCGGCAGGGCCGGATCGGGCGGCCCCCGCCGCCAGCCTCTCGAGGCCCCGCACCGAGCCTCCGGCCTCCTCAGCTAGGGGCGGAGGATAGGGCCATGAGTGATGTAGTTCAGCTGCTGACCAGATTAGTGGCAGGGCAGGCTCGCAGGCATGGACTAGGAGTTGACCATGCAGATAGGTCTGATAGTTTGAGGGCTCGTGACTTCTTAAGTTGTAATCCTCTCCGAGATTTTCGGGTGGCCCGAGGATGATCCCAAGTTTATTCGGTAGATGCGAGCGACATTGAGGATAATCAAGGCACCGGGACCGAGTCCGTTGAGTTGGCTTCATATCGCGGCGGGATGTACCGTTAATGGTATGAGTCTTGGGAGTTATCTAGGGGCGATGGTGCTCCTCCGGTATGGGATGAGTTTGTGGAGGCCTTCCTTGGCAACTCTCGCCTCCGAGATGAGGTGAGCTAGAGTTGATAGATTCCTACATTTGAGGGCAAGAGGGTGGCGGGAGCGTTCGAGAGTATAGTCTTGAGTTTGATTCGTTGGCTAGATACGCGCCTACTATTGTACCGATATGGCCGATAGAGTGCGTCGTTATGTGATGGGACCGGATCGTTATTTTATTGATGGCTGTATGGCGGTGGCTTCGACCGGTATGGATATTGCTCGGGTACAGGCATATGCACAGGGGGTAGAGGATCGACATAGAGGACATCAGCCAAATAGAGACTACGACAGAGGCCAGCATAAGAGGGCTAGATCGGCTAGATGACAGAGGCCAGCATAAGAAGGCTAGATCGGCTGGCTATCCCGGTGAGTTTCGAGGCGGGCGACCTCCGCAAAGATATTAGATATTCTTCCCGGCCGGAAGACGGGAGTGCACCCCCACAGTTCATAGGTAGGAGATTTGATAACACAGGGTATTCAGGGGCCGGTCAGAGCTTTAAGGCTTCAGGTTCACAGATGAACAGGGGTTCGAGTCAGTCGAGGCCACCTTTGCCTCGGTGTTCTCGGTGTGGTAGGCTCCATTTTGGGGAATGCCATCTTACTACAGGTGCTTGTTTTTCTTGAGGCCGTCAGGGCCATACGAAGAGGGAGTGTCCTTATGGAGGTGGTACAGGTGGTGTGGCTCAGCCTACTGGGTTGGTTGCTGGTTCATCTTCTTCTGTAGCTATGCGCCCTATGGGGTAGGGTATTCAGATATCATCAGGCCGTGGTAGAGGTCGTGGCGGAGCTTCCAGTTCTAGTGGTCCTTCAAACCGCATATGCTTTGGCTAGTAGGCAGGGATCGGAGGCGTCCACCGAATGTGGTTACATGTGTATATTATCGATTTTCTCCCGAGACGTAAATGCATTGATAGATCCAGGTTCCACCTTATCACATATATCTCCCTTTGTTGCTAGTAGAATCGGAATAGAACCTGAGTTGAAAGAACCATTTGAGGTAGCTACACCGGTAGGAGATTCTGTCATAGCAAAGCAAGTATATAGAAATTGTTTGGTGGTTATATATAGTCGTCATACCATGGCAGATCTGATAGAGTTAGACATGACTGAGTTTGATGTTATTATGGGTATAGATTAGTTAGCTTCTTGTTATGCTAACGTTGATTGTAGAGAAAAGATAGTTCGATTTCAGTTCCCAGGAGAGACGATTATAGAGTGGATAGGGAATACGGCATCGCCGAGGGCTAAGTTTATTTCATACCTCAAGGCAAGGAAGATGGTTAGGAAGGGTTATATTTATCATCTGGTTCGTGTGCATGACCTGAAAGCAGAGGTACTGATATTTGGCACAAATATCATGTTTTGTGTCATTTTACATCCTACTCTTATGACTTTTATCGTTTAATTCGTGATGCAATCATCGTATTTGAACTTATGTCGTCATATTTCATGTGCATAGGTACAAAGATGACAAACGATGGAAAACGGTGCTTAAAGTGAGTGATTTGGAAGCATATGACGAGTAGACGAGGTGACGAGTAGACGAGGTGACGAGTAGACGAGGTGACGAGTAGAAGATCGATGAGCTGAAAGGAAAGAAACTGAACGGAAGGACCCGCGATCCATCCGCATCGCAGAAAGAAAGCGGACACATAATACCAGGCATCACTACCACGCGATCCATCCGCATCGCGAAAGGAAAGCGAGAAGCCCCAGAACCTTGCGCGATCCTTTCGCGATGCGGAAGGAAAGCGGGACTCTGCGCGGTTTTCCCGATTCGACTAGGATTTGGTTTCCTTATTTTTTATTTTTACCCTAGACTATATATAGACGTTTTATTTTGCTGAGAACGTGTGCTGGGATTTATTCAAGGATTTGTTGAGTTGAAGGATTAAAAGTGTGGTTATGATTATGTATTTCTGTTGTTGTAGTGATGGGTTGTTTGGGGCATGTTATTGTAAGGTCATTTTTGATGATGTGTTGTAGCTATAGATCATTAGGAATAACTTGAGTATGTCGTGGTCGTTATGTTGATTATTGTTGAATGTGCAACGTGTGGACTGATTTGGAGTGTTGTGCGTGCGGTGCGGGCTGTTTCGAGGTGTTTTTGGACTTTGTTTTGGCTAGTTCTTGATGTGGTAACTTGGATGTGTTGTTGTTGATGTTATTCTGGTTGTTCTTATAGATGATTTAGATGTGAGGGAAGTGAACAATATAGGGGAAATGCCGCCCAATTTTCTAGAAATGAGCTACTAACGTTAAAATACGTTTTAAGCCTTTCCGTAGCTTAACCATAGTCTTGACGTCTTAATATAGGTTAAGGTACTTTTGGTAGCGTATACATATCGAGTCACGGATTAAGCGTCAAAGGTATGTAAAGCTATCCCTTCTTTCTTTTTGGCATGATCTATATGAAACAAACAGACGACGAGCGTATAAACTCCAAAGAAGCTCCTATTCTTAGGGACACTAGAATGGCTAATGTTCTTGATTTCCAGAAGCTATCTCATTACGTCCCGATACGTGTCTATGTTAAGTCCTATTTTGATATAATCCATAGTGACATTCTCAAGTGTTAGTTCATTCTTATTATTCTATTGAGTCTCAGATGATGATTTAGTTTGCATATGGTTGCTCATGATATTCTGCTCGTGCATGCCGTTAATATATCATTCACTGAGTCTCGGGTCGGGTATGTATTCGTGCACAGTTTCACTGCATTGTTCACCGAGTCCTTCACTAGAGGGCCGAGTAAGGTATATATATATATATGATTATGGCACCGAGTCCCATGATGGGCCGGGTATGGTATATGATGACTTTATTCACCGAGTCCCATAATGAGTCGGGTATGTATGATATAGATATGCATGATTTTCATCTCGTAAGGCACAGGTGCATTGGTGTCTTTGATTATCATACTTGCCTCCTGTAATCTTTTATTCAGTCATAATCTTCTTTATTGTATTTCATGCTTTATATACTCAATACATTCCTTGTACTTACCCCCTTTCTTCGGGGGGCTGCGTTTCATGCCCGCAGGTACAGACACTCAGTTTGGTGATCCTCCAGCCTAGGACTTCTACTCAGCTGTTTGGAGAGCTCCATTGTTCCGGAGCCTAGATTATTTTGGGTACAGATCTTTTGATGTGGACTTATGCATATCCAGGGGTACGGCGGGGCCCTGTCCCGTCATATTTCACTCTTATACTCTTAGAGGTCTGTAGACATGTGTGGGTTGTATATAGGTTTTGATCAGCTGTGTCGATATGGTTTGTTGTGGATATTCCCGTATATAGTGGCAGTCTTGTCGGCTTGCGTATTGTGTTATGCTTTGGTTAGCTGTGACTCCTCAAGAGACAGGTTTATTATGATATATGGCGTTATGAATCTTTAGTTGCTTTTAAAAAAAAAACTCTCTACCGAAACCCTAAACCTAGCCGAAACCCTAATAGGTTTCCAACCTTTTTCACGGCGAGAATGGCCTCTCCGGCCACTGGACAGCCACCCATTGTGGCTGTCCAGGCTAATACAACAGCACCAATGCAACCTATTCACCTTTTACCGAACCAAACTTATGCAACAGCCCTTAATCCAACAACTACTAATACTACGTATAGTCCTACACTACCCATGAAAAAGGTCACGTATTTGCATGGAGAGCCCATGGTAGTATGGGATGAAGAAGAGATTGAGCAGATGATTATCAAGGAAAAACTACAATATGCTGTCATTGGGAAATTCTCATACGGATGGCCTGACGTGAAGGAATTAAGAACCTTAATTCCAAAACAATGTGGTTTGAAAGGAGAGTGTATTATTGGTTGGTTGAGCAATAGGTATGTGCTAATACGTGCTTCTTCTCTAGAAGATTACGTGACCTTATTGTCCAAACCTGCATATTACATTATGCATAAGAGCTGGTCGTATCCCATGCGTACGTTCAAATGGGATCCATGGTTTGATCCAGAGGAGGAAACGAAGATTGCAATTGCATGGATATCATTCCCATCATTACCTCCAAATTATTTTGTGAAAGAAGCAGTTTTTTCACTAGCATCCATTGGAAAGCCCCTACAAGTTGATATGGCCACAACTAATAAAACCAAAGCCAAGTTGTGCGAGAGTGAAGGTAGAAGTAGACTTTCTTGGAGAATTCTGAAGAGAATCAATATAGGGATGAAAAAGAAGAGTACTGGGGAGATTGTGGATAAATGGATAAAGATCAATTATGATTACGTTCCTAAGTATTGCAAAAACTGCAAATTTCAAGGCAATAATGAGCAAGATTGCTATGTCATTCATCCAGAATTGTACCCCAAGGATGAAGATCAAAGTTCAGACAAGGAACAGGAGGAGAACAGTAAGGAAGATCAAAGGAAGAATAAGGAGTTAAACAATGCAAAAAATAGCAGATCTGGAAACAAGGGGTCTAATGCTGACACAATGAAAGGGAAGGAAGCAGTAGACAAGGTGCAGCCTCCAGAGGTTAATGATAATGATGGATTCAAGGAGAAGAAAGGAAAACAAAGGAATAAGAGGCATTTTCATAGAGGTAAATATGATGAAAACTCTTGGAGACCGAAGGAGAATCAAGCTTTGCAAAATAATCAATATGCAGCACTGCAGAACACAGATGAGGATATAGTAGACTTGACTGATATGCAGAAGTCTTCAGATGGAAGGATGGTAGAAGCAAAGGTTTCTGAGGCTGCTAATCAGATTGTTACAGTGCAGCAAATTGTAAACACTAATGATATAGGCAAGGAAAAGCAGATGGAAGAATCCAATCAGGTGGAGAGGATATCAGCAAAGGCATGGATTGAGCAGAACTTTGTTAAACAACCCAATGATAAAGGGGAGATTTTATCTCAACAGGTGTCTAAGATGAACACAAATACAACAATTAAACAGGAGAAGGAACATGAATCAGAAGAAATAGGTGACACCTTAATCCACAAAAACTTGGAGAAAGGTATGGAAGAAGAAAAATCAGGTGAAGTGCTGCAGGAGGATGCAACTCAAGATGAGGGATTGGAGGAGAATGAAGAAAAAGAAAAGGATGCAGAACAAGATGAGACTCCTATATCAGATCAGGGATTGGAAGAGAATAAAGAAAAAAAAGGAACAGAAGTCACAAGGCCACCAAATAACAAGGCTGTCAATTTGCCTGTAGAACAAGTAGGGAGTGCTTATCATGAAAAATAAGATGAGGCACATATTGATCTCAATAGCCAAGATGAGGAAGATTTAACTCAGAACATTGATGATATAGCACAGCAGGGAGATTTATCTCCTAGAAGTGTGCGAGTAATTAACAGTGCAACAAATAAACAAAAACCTATCAAGCACCGTATTCAAATTGCAGTGAGTTTCAACAAGGAGGAGTAAGAACAAAACCAATAATTCTCAATGATAGACAAAGCTTTATTTTGGAATATTAGGTCAATTAACACTCGTAAATATTTTGAGAGGTTAATTGATCTAAAAAGGAGACATCATTATTCTATTATAGGCCTAATGGAACCTTTTCGTGGATCCTATTGCTATTGAAGAGTATAGAAGGAAGTTAGGCTATCAGAATTGCAAGGTGAACTGTTCAGGAAAGATTTGGATCTTTTGGACAGATGAATGGCTTGGTGTAGTTATATCTGAATCAGAACAACAAGTTACTCTGCAACTAACTCACTCATCCCTGAATCAATCAGTGTTGGTGTTAGTAGTTTATGCTAAGTGTGCTAGAGATGAGAGGGAAGAGTTGTGGGAAGCTATGGTGGAGTTAGCAAATCAGCAAGACCTTCCTTGGATTATAGGAGGGGACTTTAATGTCATAGTCTCTGATGAGGAGAAGCAAGGTGGTCTTCCAGTCTCATCCAATGAGACAACGGACTTTTCTACTTGTATACAAAGTTGTGGTTTGATTGATGTAGGATTCACGGAAGCAAATTCACCTGGTGGAATGGGAGAACTGAAGAGGAGTGCATTTTTAAAAGGTTAGATAGAATACTGGTGAATCAGCAAGTTCTAGACATCATGCCATCTACAGCAGTGACTCATCTGATTAGACATGGTTCTGATCATGCACCACTGCATCTTGAGTGTAATAGCAATGCACATCATATTGTCAAGTCTTTTAAGTTTCTCAACTTCTGGACAAATCATCATACATTTATGGAGGTGGTAAAGGAGAACTGGATCGCTGACTTCTGTGGAAATCCATTTTATGTATTTCATCACAAGTTGAAGAAACTTAAAAGAGCACTGGTTCAATGGAGCAGGAACACTTATGGGAATATTTTTCAGCAAATTGCCACTATAGAAGATACTATAAAGGTGAAGGAGTTGCAATTTCAAAATAATGCTTCAAGGGAGAATAAAATGCAGATTACATCAAGTAATAAATTTTGAACTAACCAGATTTTTACACTTGGAGGAGGAGTATTGGAAGTAAAAAGCTGGTATGAAATGGTTCAATGATGGAGACAGGAATACAAAATTCTTCCATTCATATGTGAGGGGCAGGAGGAATAAATTGACTTTGAAAAGAATACAAGATCCAACTGGTACATGGCTGGAAAATGAAGTAGATATTGGTTCTGAGGCAATGTGTTCTTTAAGTCACAGTTTAGTGAAGAAAACTCAGGTGGGGATTATGCATTGTTGAAAAATATCCCTAAACTGATAACTGAAGAATAGCAAAACAATATGGAAGAGTTGCCAGCTGAAATTGAAGTAAAGGAGGGCCGTGTTTTCACTCAATGGGGACGTGCTAGTGGGCCGATGGATTCACGGGACATTTTTGTCGCAGAAGGGCTGGAGAGATTATCAAGTTAGATGTGCTTCAAATGGTTAGAGCTTTCTTTTGTGGATCTGAGATACCACAATTCATCACACATACTAACCTGGTTTTATTGCCAAAGAAGGAGGTGATTAATAATTTCAGTGATATGAGGCCTATCAGTCTCAGCTCCTTTTCCAACAAGATACTGTCAAAAGTACTGCAAAATAGATTGACAAAGGTTCTCCCTAATATTATCTCTAACAACCAGACAGGATTTGTGAAATGAAGGAGCATTGCGTAAAAATGTATGCGGCACAGAGATCATCAGGGATATTAATCTGAGAGCTAAACATATTAATGTGGTCATAAAACTAGACATGGACAAGTCATATGATAGGATTTCTTGGATTTTTTTGACTAAGGTATTAAGACAGTTTGGATTTGGAGAGGTTCTCATTGATTTGGTATGGAGATTTCTCTCAAACAACTGGTATTCAATATTAATCAATGGTCAAAGTCATGGTTTTTTCAGGTCAAGTAGGGGAGTAAAGCAAGGTGATCCACTTTCTCCTACATTGTTCATTATAGCAGCAGAGGTATTAACAAGGAGTCTAAATAAACTGTATGAGAAGCCAAGTTTCATAGGCTATGGAATGCCAAAATGGAGTCCTCAAATCAATCATTTATCATATGCTGATGATACAATCTTATTCTGTTCTGGGGATGGATATTCATTAAGGAAAATGATGAAGAGGTTGAGGAAGTATGAGAAGGCTTCAGGACAACTGGTAAATACTGATAAAAGCTATTACTATGTTCATCACAAGGTGTCTGCCAGAGTTAATAGCAGGATTAAAAGATATACTAATATAAGAAATGGATCCTTTCCTTTCACATATTTAGGATGTCCAGTGTTTTATGGAAGAAGGAAGCAGATATATTATGAGGATTTGATCAAAAAAGTGATGAAAAGGATTATGTCTTGGCAAAACAGACTGTTATCTTTTGGAGGTAGATATGTGTTGGTTAATCATGTGTTGCAAACTATGCCAGTATATCTACTATCAGCCATGAATCCTCCTTCTAGGGTGATAAAGCAACTTCATAGGATATTTGCCAAATTCTTTTGGAGCAATACTGTGGGGGTGTGTTATAGCCCGTAGTTCGTACGTCCGGATGTTGCGAGACAATGGTGAGAAATTAAGGACAAGACTATATTCTGAAATAATTTTAATGTCGGAGTTGTTAGGAATATTATTTATGAATATTGGTATTGTGGAAATATTGAGAAAGGCTAAGGGCAAGAAGAGAAATTCGCAAAATGGGCCGTGAAAATAATGTGGGAGGTTAGGGACAAAATGGTAATATTAAGGAAAGTCGAGGGGTAAAATAGTAATTTCACCAAGTTCTAGAAAAGTCTTGAAAAGGGGGAAAAGTGTAAATATAGAGGGACTAAAGTTTACAAAAGAAGACACTTGGTCTTCTTTGACCAAGTATGGAATTCAAGAAAAAGAAGAGAAAAATCAAGAAAAAGGAAGAATTCTCTAGAGAAATAAAGAAAGGGGATCATGTGTCCATATTCTTAGCTTGAGGGACCAAATTGTAAATATGGAAAGAATGTGGAAGACAAGTATATATAGGAGGTCATCTTTTTAATTCAAGAAAGAAAGAACAAAAAAAAAGAGAAGATGAGAGAATATAGTAGGTTCGGCCATGGCAAAAAAAAAATAGAGGCCATGGAAATTGATCAAGGAAAAATTATTTCTCCTAGTATTCCTACCAATTCAAGGGTCCTCTTTAACATGGTATAATTTTTGGAGCAAGAAAACCATTCATACTTGCAAGTTCATGACTTTAGCCAAGAGGAAGACAAATGGAAAAAGGTAAGGAACCGATCTTTCTTTACATGTTATGGATGGCTATGTATGTTGTAGTGTGTAAAATGAATGAAATGAATGAAAAACATGAAGACATGCATGTTGAAGTTGTGGCCATGGTGGCCGAATATAGTGGGGTTGTGTAGGACAAATGAATTGATTTTATTTGGTACCTTGGTTGTTGTGGTTGTGAATACCTTGTACATATTGTAATGTGTAGAAGTGAATAAAAACTCATGAATATGATGCTTGTTGATATGTGGCCGAGAATGGGCTGTTTTGGTGTGTATGGAAAAGAATGGATTAAATTGTACGTAGTATGTGAATAAAAATTTATGGAAAGGTGCATGTAATGGTTGATGGCCGCATGGAAGTGATGATGGTAGAATGTGATGAATTAGTTCTATTTAGTGTTTTGATTGCTATAGATGATTTATATGTGATGAGGAATGTATAGAGAAGGATGGAAATGCATGACAATGTGTATGAAGTTGTTGTAACCGAATAGTAGGTGTTTTGGTAAGTTAGTGTAAATTGATTTTATTGGACGTTTTAGTTGTCGTCATTATGAATCATGTAATGTAGAATGAAGATTGTCGTTGAAGTTAACGTAGATAAATGATAATAAAATATATGGTTGTTGTCGAAGTTGAAGGTTCCGGATGAAGTAGTATATCGATCAAGTTGTTGGAACAATATGTGAATTGAACTGAATGGAATTGAATTGAATTGAATTGAATTGAATGGAATTGGATATTGAAGTGTTGCTAGACTAATTGTTGGTATTGTTGATAGTTTGGCCGGGTTGAATTCCCGGATTGTTGTTGACTAAAAGTAAGCCGAGTTAGATTCTCGGGGTGGTATATTTCGGGGGAGGTCTTTGCCGAAATTCACGAATGTAAGTGAATGCGTTGAAAGGTTAAGGCAAGTATGTGATAATAAAACTAATGAATGGATGAATTCTCTTGCATGTAGACTATCAAGTTTGGACGAACAAGCGTAAAGTAAGAGAGAGAGGTATGTTAAGGCTAAGCCCTTTTCTTTCTATGGCATGAATCATAATGGAATATTATAAATGCTCCCATGACGTCCTTAATTTCAAAGTTAGAAATTATGATTTCAAAATATGATTTTTTCTTCTTAAAAGTTTATAAGTGTTTTCAAAAATATTCATTTTCTTCAAAATCCAAGTTGTACGTTTTTAATAGTTTTTATGACTAAAACGATGACTACGATTTTATGACGATAATGATGATACCCGATATGAGGAAATGTCTATGATGAATATGGCGAGAATGTATTCCTACTATGAATATGATGACACGGAAATGTGAAGCTATTTCTTGATTTTCTTAGTCCTATTTATGGTTAATGATTATTTCAAAGGTTCCAAAGCATATGAAACGACACCCGACGATCCTGCTCTATGTTTTCTCATGATGTTACTTTCCATTGATAGTCTCGCCTTATTACTAGTTCCTCCAAGGTGAGGCAAAGCGCCCATGGTTATTCCATAATGTAATCGGAGGTTTCCGACCTTACGTCACTCCGATAGAGTTATAGCTTTTCTTCGGGCTCTCCTGCATGCTAATATATGTATGAGTATACGTATATGTATATGTATATGGGGAAGATGGGGAAAAGGGCAGGCGCTATAGGCGCGCACGACCACGATCGGTTGGAGAATGATATGATATCGTCCGGACGCGGGATGCCGGACGCGGGATAAGTGGCTAAATGGATCGGAGCCGACGCCTCGGCAATATGGTATGTTCTATTTTCTTTATATATGAAAATGAGATGTTTTCAAGGAAAGAATACGTACATGTATATACAAATGGATCGGGCTGCACGTTCCGCAAAGAATGTATATGGATCGGCCGCACGTTCCGCAAAGATAGTATATGGATCGGGCCGACGTTCCGCGCATTAAGCATGCATGATTCCGCCTTAAGAGGCACTCGATGTACGACTCACGTTTACGGACATGATATGTTTTACGTCTCCATTACGTTATTACACTTGAGTACGCTATTTTTACTATGTTGCTACTCATCGCTATATCTCATAAATATGTTACTAATCATGCCTTACATACTCAGTACAATGCTCGTACTGACCCCTTTTCTTCGGGGGCTGCGTTTCATGCCGCGCAGGTACACCCAGATGATCAGACGCCATTATAGAAGATGTTTTTGTATATATATATACTCCATTTGTTCTGGAGTGTCGCCGAGTCAGCCGTGCTATGTCATGATGTCTTGTTTGAAGTTAGAGGCTTTGCAGACACAGTCGTGGGTTTCGGGAGTCAGTTTGTATTATGATACAAGTTTGTACAGTTACATATTTTACTTGATTTAAAAGCAACAAAAGAATATTTCAGAAATCTTATTACGCATACTTGATTTAGAGATTCAAAGATAAAAAATTTTTACGTAGTAAGATAAGCAATAGAATGGTTCGCTCGGCTCGGGTTACGGGTCGGGTGCCCATCACACCCTAGTAAGATCGGGGTGTGACAGGGTGAAAAGCAAGCATTGGGTAGCATGGGACAAATTATGTTTACCAAAAGATGAAGGAGGGATTGGTCTTAGATCACTAACTGATATCTCCAATACCGTTTTTGTTGTGGTGGAATTTCGGATGTGAAAGAAGCTTATGGAGTAGCTACATGCTTAACAAATACGCAAGAAATGGCACCCTACTATGGCAAGAGATAGAGGAGGATCACACACTTGGAAGAAGATGATGATCATAAGAGATGCAGTTGAGCCACAAATATTTTGGTATTTGAGAAATGGAACTTCAAGTTTCTGGTATGAGAACTGGACAAGGCTTGGGGCACTATATTATATCACTCCTGATGCTGCAAGAGAAGAAGAGATAGAGGTTAGACAGTTTGTGGAAATTGGCTCAGCATATCAAGGATAATATCAAAGTTCCAGATGGTGAAGAAGATGATGAACCATGTTGGATGTTGGAAACAAATGGCAAATTCTTAATTAAATCTGCATGGGAATTTCTCGTGCACAAAGAGAGCAAAAACAAACCAAACCTATAGGCTCATGTGGGAGAAAAAGGGTTGCCAATAAAGATAAGCTTTTTCATGTGGAGGGTGTGGAAAGGAAGAATCTCTACGATGATATATTGAAAAGGATGATGATCAATATACCATCAAGATTGGTGCCGTGAGGATCATAAGGAGGAAAGCCGTAGCTCACTTATTTCTAACATCTTCCATAAGTTTGTCAAGTTATGGAAGTTTTTTGCTTCTTGTGCAGTATTCCCAACGATGGAGTTGGTCTACATCAAATGATCATGGCATGGTGGACTCGCCGAGCCAAAACCAAAATTGCAACCTATTTATAGAGCAATGCCGGCAAAAGTGATCATGTGGTCTTTATGGAAGAGAAGAAATTCCATTAAGCATGGAGGATGGGTTACTCTCTACACACCGAAACAACAAGTACAACACATCATACACCAACATGGCAAGAAAGAGATTTCCATGGTTGCAGAATTTATCTAGTGAGTGGGAAAATATGCATCAGCACCTTAGTACATATAAACCAAGAGTTTATTATGCTAAGGTGTTGTGGAGAATGCCACCTTCAGGGAAATTAAAATGTAATACAGATGGGGCATGCAGAGGCAATCCTGGGATCAGCTCGTATGGATTCGCATCGAGAGATAGCTATGGAGATTTGGTGTATGCGAAGCACAACAAATGGGAATAGCAACAAATATGGAAGCTGAAAGCGAAGCCATAAAAAAGTAATCGAAGTTCCGCAAAGAACACAACATTCAACAAGTTCAGCCGGAGACTGACTCACTTGTCCTTCAAAACATCTTACAAGATACATGGATCACTCTATGGGAACTGAGAAATCAAATTGAAGAGATCAAACAGTACATAAGAATAGTACAGGTGCAGATTAATCATATTTTCAGGGAAGGCAACAAGCTGGCAGACTTTCTAGCAAATCAAGCTTTGGATCATGCGGGGATCAAAGTACATGATTTTCTAGTCATGCCATCGAAGGAAGAAGAATTCTCAACATGGACAAATCACAACTTCCTCAAGCGAGGATCGAACAAGGAGAATTCGGCAACTTGACAATCAACAATGATACTACATGTATGGATAATCATATGGTGTGTGCACAGATTTGGACTAGCATCAAGGCTGATACATCAAGATCACAAAGGGCATACTAGCTTAGGCATACAGGATAGAACTGGAGGACAGTTTCTTAGTTTTTTGATATTAGCTAGCTCATATTATAGACATGATGTAATAGACTATTTTTTACATTATGCATTTATGAATAAAAGGTTCTAACAGGCCTGGCCTGTTAGAGCAAAGTTTGATATATAAAAAAAAAAAAAGAATCTTTAGTTGCTTTTACAAGTCTCCATACTGTCCTTAGTTTCAGTCTGACTATATCTAACAGGTTCGTATACGAGTGTCCAGCTCGGCCACTAGTCATGGCCCATGGGGTTGGGTTGTGACATCCTCATCTGGTTTTGACCCAAAGAATTCTTGAGGGTCTAGAGTAATGAAGTCTTTAACCCTGGCACTAACAGCTTTGTCACGATGACCTGTACCCTATCGCTGTGCCTAAGCAGCCACTAACTGAGTCAACAACTAAATGGCCTCTCATATCTCCTAGCCTGAAGCATTAGGTGGAAGAAGCGGGGTGCTGGTCGGGCCGAGCAGAGGCTCCTCTGGAGCAGGCAAAGTATGAGAGGACCGAGATGTGACCTCACTCTGGGACTCGCCCCCCTCCATCTCTACTGGTGGTACCTGTCCAATTCTCCTACCGGCCACTGATGCCGCTAAAGCTTTCCTCGTCACAAGCATTACTGAAATCATAATGCACGGTAAAAAAAAAAAAAGAATTCCTTATAACATCTCTCTATCGCAAGATCTAAGATGAAGAAGAAAGGTCAATCATTCCTAAATGTCCTGCAGCCTCCTGTTTATAAATGTGACGCACTTCACACCCATAAATAAGACCAGATTTGGACACGGCATATAGACAAACCCTAGGACGAGCTGCTCTGACATCACTTTTGTCACGACCCAACCCGAGGGCCTTGACAGGCACCCGGAGCTAAGAGCACCACATGACATATATGCATCACATAATCATACCTGAGTGGGCCATCATGCTAACTAATAAACATCATAAGCTGAAAGGTACATAAGCCCAAGAGATATATGCATCTATATATATATGCCATCAAACTGTGCCCGTATACACAAGCCAACAATGATGTCAAAGTGACGCAACAAAATATGGACCAAGAAGGTCATAGAACATCTAACTGTGCATATCTGTCTACAAGCCTCTACATGGAGTGCATAACATAATAAGGACGGGACAGGACCCGCCATGCCTATATATACACAAAAGAATCATACCACGCTGATCTGCAACTCCAAAACAAGTGGAGTGCCCTGTACAATCACTGAGAAGGCAGCATATGGGTCTGATCCGTCTCCCTATCTACCTGCGGGCATGAACGCTGCGCCCATAAACAAAAGGACGTCAGTACGAATAAAGTACTGATTATGTAAGGCATGGAAAACAACATAACACAATTATGAAAGTGACAAGAAATAAGAGATATAACATGTACATCTGATTGCCTCTTAAGGCGGATGTCATGGATGCTTTCCTTTAAAAAAAACATTTTCATACATATACGTACATCATAATACCGTACCCGGCCATATAGGCTCGGTGTCATCCGTACCCGGCCATAATAAGGCTCGGTGTTATCCGTACCCAACTGTAGTGGTGTGCACAATAGGTGTCGTACCTGGCTGACTATAGCGCGGCTCGGTGTGAGAAAATAGCTACATATATATATAAGTATGCATGAGAGCCCAAATAAAAGCTATAACTCTATCGGAGTGACGTAAGGTCGGTAACCTCCGATTATCATTATGGAACCATCATCACGATCATATCTCACCTTGAAGGAACAATAATCATAAGATGAGATCAACATCAATAAGTAGGATCATTAACCATAAAACAAGATCAATAATCATGAAACAAAGATCAATAATATCATAAGAACATCAAGAACCATAAGCTTCTAGTATTTCTAAGAATAGGGACATTATGAATTTCATTTGTGTATGTTTTGTATTAATAAGATCTTGCCTTAAGAAAGAAAGGGACAGCCTCACATACCTGTATGCTATCCTCCCTAACTACTCAACGCCTATCCTCCCAAGCGTGTAAATCTACATTCAAGATGATTCGCACTAAGGGTAGGCCATTGAAAAGCTTATAAGGTCAAACTAAATTAATAAATGAGATAACGAAAATCGGGTAGCATTTTCCCTTATATCTTCTGCTTCCTCCAATTCCAAAACAACTCCCAAAACCACAATCAAACATCAACAATTCCATAATCAAAAGATTACATTCAAATTATGCTCAATTCAATCCCAAAACTTCTTTTCATAATCAATCCATAACAACAACTTCAACACAACCCCTTATACACTTGTGTACAACACTTCCTCATCATCATTATTATCCCTCATAACAAGATTATACTCATAACATGCTAAAAGTTATAACTCAAGTTAATTTATAACTCAAAATATCATCAAATTCATATTTGAACTTTCTTTTTCACTTTCCTCCTTCAATCTAATTGTATAACAATCAAACAACCTCAACAACATGCAACAGAGATGAAAACTTACCTTAATCACACAAGAGAAAGTTCTGGATCAAATTACTTTACTAGGATAAAACCTCCAACTTCAACACCAAAGAGATACTTGAACTCTACTAACCCTAGTGAGCTTTCTAGCACTTGAATCTCTTGATCCTCTTGGGTTTGGCCTTGATTAGTATGTGAACTTGAGGAGAGGGTTTTGGAGAGTATTTGGATGACGAATTTTGAGGTGGAAATGGTGAAAGATGAACCTTGAAATGAATTTATAACATCAAAAGGTCGGCCACCGACTTACTTTTTGCGGCCACTTTGACGGACTGCAGAATATTTGACGCTCCGTCAAATTGGTCCGTCAAATGGACCACCCAAAATGACCCCACTGGAACTGTTTTAAGGTGGGGAAGCTGCCATTGGACGGGCCACAGAATGTTTTGCGGTCCGTCAAATTGCACTGCCCGAGCAGTCTGTCTTAAAACACCGACAACTTTCTGCTCCGATATCGTATCGACAAACGGTTTGTTGATTTGAAAACTAGACTCAATGAACTTTAATTTGGATAGGTAATGCACTTCACAACTCCTCATATTCTAGGAGATATACCTCTCTCAAGTTGGACCCAAAATTCTGTCCAAAATTCTGCAAGTTTTCCCAAAGTTCCAAAAAACTAAGAGGTGTAACATGGATCCATATCAAACACCTAATGAATCTCAACGTACAAAACTAAGAGGTGTAACATGGATCCATATCAAAACCCTCTTTGAGGTAAAACATAAGAGAACCGCCCGTACCAACAGTATGACCCTTGTCCTATGTTGGCATACATAGTTTCCGGCACTTGTCACATGAACGAACGCCTTCTCGATTAACAAATAGTTATTCCAAATATTTGTGTGATAAAGATGACTGTCATAATGTAAGTGCATAAATCATAAAATTATCATGTTACTATCATTGAAAGATAATCATAAACTTATTATTTATCATATTATTTTGTAGAAATAACTAAGTTCAAGGAATAGAAAGTACTGAGATTTTAGAGATAACATGGGGGGGCTTCATAACAAGAAGGGAGATTATCATAACGGGCTCATGACATTCGGAATGTAATAACATGAGAGATACACAACGTTTCATAATAAAGGGCATAACTCGTTAGTGAAGACAATATATTGTATAAGAGGAGCGTGGCATGAGGAAGGACAAATCGAAGTTCCCACATGAAGAGGGTTAGCCTTACATACCTTAATCGCTCCAAAAGATTCATAGAAAACTCAAACTTAATTTGAAGAAGAACACCCAAAACCTTCACTTGTATTATTAGGAAGGGTTTCTTGAAAATCCTAAAATTTTAGAGAGGATTCTTGTTAATATTCATGTACAAGAGTTAGAATCGAAGCGAAGAAATTAGTTCATGCCACGACGATCTATATGGAAGGGCAGTCACTTAGAAATACATGAATGTCTTACCTGGATATGGTGGGATAAGGAGAGGAGAGGAGAGGAGAGAAAAACTGACCTAGTATTTGTAGAAGTGAAAAATAGAATGAAATTTTAAAAAAACTCATATTTAAAGTTGTTGTCGCTGGCCCACTTATGGTGTTATGTGCGGCCATACATGGCCACCTATGGTCAAAGGTGGGGCCATACATGGTCACCTGAACTTCCCAGAATTTTAAATTATTTTTTTGGCAAGGGGAGGGGGTTCAAGTACGGCCGTATGTCATCATGTACGGTCGTACCTTCCACCATACCTCAGAATCACTAAAGCTTCGTCCTTTAAGTCCACCTATGGTTCCATGTCGTTCCGTATGTCAAATGTATGATCGTACCTTGCACCATACCTCAACCTGTAACCTTTAAACTTATGCTCTCACTTTCTTATCAACTCCAAACTTGTGCAACACCATATTACACCTAAATTGGACCTTAACTCTTGAGCACAACCAAATTTTCCGGGTTCGAGTTCATATACTCATATTCAACAGTTTAAACCTTAGCTTGGAAGTACAAGGTGTTACAAAGAAGACGAGGTCAAGAATCAAATTAATATTGGACTATAACTCATTGATGATTTCACAAGTTCAAAGAAGAAAGGGTTGGACTCTACATTCTTATTGATTTATTTTTTCACTTTATTAACATTTTCATTTGTATCATCATAGAGTGTATTATAAACTATGTGATCATCATTGAGTATTTAGTTCTTTCTTTAGTGTGTACATGCTTACTAGTAGTTGAGGTTTGTTTATGCCCCAATATGATTTGCAATGGCCTAGCTCATTGGTGGTCAACTTTCCACTTTTGCCTTGAGGGAGTTTACTCAATTTGGTTTTGAAGACAATAGCATCTGGTGAGAGTTTGGAGGTACTTAAGATAGCGTCATGCCAAGGCATTTGGATACTCCATCACCAATTGAGATAGTCTAGGTTCTTTTTTTTTTTTTTGGCAAGTTCTAGTTAGGATTAGTAATGTAAGACCTAGTCCCCTTACTTACGCTCTATCCTTTGAGGTTCATTTATTTTTTTATAAAGCTAGCCCTAGGCACTCTGCCTAACAGAATCGCTTATAAAAAATAAGGATATATACTAAATATTCTATATTAAAAAAATAAAAAAATAAAAAACAAATACAAGATTCTACCGTACAACGAAATAAATCAATTACAAAAAGAATTGATTTATTTCCTTATAAGCTTGCCGACAGTTTATCTAACACTCCCAACTTGTTGATAACAGTGTCATGTATTTTAATCCCCCCCCCCCCCCCCCCCCCCTCTTTTATGCTATTACTCATTTCCGTAAAGATCTTGGTTGGAGCTGAACGTCCAAGATTAGTTCCAATATGTACTGAATTTCTCTAATTTTTATTTCCAGTAATATAAGTATGGCTTCTTTTCGGACAAAAAAAAAAAAAAAAAAAAAATTTCTTACACATTAAAAAAACGCATGCACACATCCTAGTCTGTGTAAATTTAAGTAGATAAACTCTTCAATAACAATATGTTTGATACTTGCATATTTAGTGCTAGTAAAGAGCGTCTTGAATATTGATCTTGAGTTTGACCAAAACTGTTGTCTATTCAATACTAGTATAAACGACTCCTTGTTCTCTTTAATTGTTTGACCATCCACAAATGGTTCAAATCGAATATATTGAGAAGTAAGAGTGGAGTAACTATAATTTAAATTTCGATAATCAAGGTTTCTTATACAATTATATTGATTTACGGATGGATATATAAAAGAGTTAAGAGTAGTGGCCTACCACATATTACCAATTGTACTTGTTCTGCAACAAAGAACTTAGGGAAAGATTTCTTACAATACGCGCTGACATGTCTTGCAAGAACAAAAAAAAATTGTTAGAGCTTTTGCTTATTACGTGCCTGAATGTCGGTACTTCTGTGAATTCTTGTAATTATAAAAATTTGATGACAAGTTTTCCCATATATTTTATTTCGCAGAGGAACAAGGATAGTAGACTAGGAGCCGCGTCATCTTTATTATCATGTCCTTTTCTCATCTATTTGAATAGCCTTCTTTTAAGAATTATGCCATTTTCTTATCCTCAATAAATTGATATTGTCAACAACCAAAAAAAGAAAAAAGAAAAAAGAAAAAAAGATGATGAGCTAGAAATTAAAAGTAAAATCATTCTTTAATTGTACACTTGTTTGGATCTCGTTGTTTTTATTTATTTATAGTTGAATTTAGAGTAACTAACCGCTTGGTCACACTCACATACACAACAAAAATATAATAATAATAATAATAATAATAATAATAATAACTTCTAATATCTGGAAAGGCCTCCTTATAGGATAGAGAGTATGCAAGGAAGGTATAAGTTGGGTAATTGTTGATTGAACATGGCGAAACAACAAATATTTGGCATGAAAAATGGCTACACTTGACAAAAGATCTTGGATCGCAAATTATTGGCATTTAAATAAAGGAGAACAAGAATCACTCATGAATCATAATATCCCATATTATTAACCAAAACTCATGGAACCTCCAGAAGATTCCTTTTGATATTCCCATAGAGATGTAAGACATATTTCAAACATATATATCCCTACAATATGATAGACCGCTTTTACTGGGAACACTAAAAAACAGGCGCCTTTTTCTTAACTTACAATTGCCTGATCTATAATACAAGCGAGCCAAGATAAAATGAAGTTTTTTATTTTATTTTAAACATATACACTTCAAATAAAATCAAGTTACATTTCTGGCTTCTTAGTCATATAGACTATACCAATGCTTAATGAACTCAAGATAGAAATATCACACTAGCCAAACATGCAAAACAGTCAAAATATATTCGCAACTAATGTTTGCATCAAACCAACCATGTTACTTAATCATAACAATTAAGCATTAAATTGAGAATACACATCACTTAATTATGGTTAAGTAAATAAAGGTGTATAAAAGATCACATATGTCTTGTATTCATTTGGTATAACCAACTGAACGTTTCCTCACACAACCAAACAAAAGACAGTACAATAACTGATAATTCCACAAAACTTAAAGCTATATGCCAAGTTATTAAAAATTGCTTGGGAGCACAAGCTCTTAGCTATTAAAATCAACATTCAGTCAAATGAAGTCATCAATATTTGGTACCTACTTGAGAGTATGGGGGGCCAAGGCTAGGCAATGCCTACAGGTAGAAAACCAAATAGCAGAATATAAATTTGTCGGAAAAAAAAAAAAAACTGCGTTGGAGTTTTAGATTTGCCCACGTAACCACAGACTCTAAAGTATACTACTACTATGATAAAACAATGAAGACTCTGTCTTTACAAAATTAGAGGTGACCCACGAAGTTTCATTATTAAAAAGAATAATTCAAAATTTATTGTCTGACTTTGAAAAACAGCACAGCATTGCGTAGATTACCCCAACTACACCATGCGCATGTTTATAAGATTTGGAAATGGTCTTTTTCAAATGTAATTGAACATTCCTTATATATTCTTATACCTCATTCTGTCTTTTCCCATATTCTTTTTTGTCTTTGGCCTTCTCCAAAAGGCTTTTATACTTTCAACAAAATACAATATTAATCATTCTCTGATCAATGTCCTTTCCAAGGCCTAATTTCAGCTCCGGAATCCACAAAAATCATCAACAATACTTCTACCAAACTGACTTCTTTGATCATCAGCTTCTTCCAACTACTTCTCTTTCTCACAACAGGTGCAAAGAATTGATTCTCCTAATTCTATAGCCCATTATTTCAAAAAATAAAGTAATATTATTCCTGATTCAAAACATTAGCAAGATCTTGAAATCATGGAGAAGAAAATATTGTTCGGCAAATATGAAATGGGGAAACAATTAGGCAAAGGCACATTCGCTAAAGTTTTCCATGCAACAAACCTTGCCACAGGCGAAAACGTGGCGATCAAAGTGATCAAGAAAGAGATAGTGAAATCTCAAGCACTGATGGAGCAAATCAAGAGGGAAATCTCCGTTATGAGCCTTGTTCGCCACCCTAACATTGTCGAGCTCAAAGAAGTCATGGCAACAAAAACCAAGATCTTCATTGTCATGGAATACGTGAAGGGCGGCGAACTCTTTGCAAAAGTAGCCAAAGGGAGGCTCAAACAAGACGTGGCTCGAAAATATTTTCAGCAGTTGATTAGTGCTGTTGAATTTTGCCACAGTTGTGGTGTTTCTCATCGTGATCTAAAGCCAGAAAATCTCCTTCTTGATGAGAATGAGAATTTGAAGGTGACAGATTTTGGCCTTTCGGCTTTGCCAGAGCAATTACTCAACGATGGGCTTCTTTACACTCAGTGTGGAACTCCAGCCTATATTGCACCTGAGATAATAAGAAATAAAGGATATAATGGTGATAAGGCTGATATTTGGTCATGTGGAGTCATATTATATGTTCTTCTTGCAGGGTGTTTACCTTTTCGAGATGCTAACCTTGTGAATCTATATAGAAAGATTTTCAAAGCTGAATATAGGTTTCCTCCATGGTTATCTACAGAAATAAAACGTTTAATATCTAGAATATTAGTCCCTAACCCACAAAAACGGATTAGTATAACAGGAATAATGAAAGACCCTTGGTTTAGAAAAGGTTTTAATAAAATGCCAAATGGGATTTCATCAATTGATCATGAACATGATACAATTTCCATGTTAGATAAGTTTGGAAGAGAGGAATATTTAAAGCATGGAGGGATGATGAAGTCACCATCCTCCCCGGCCTTATTGAATGCTTTTGAATTGATCTCATCAATGTCAGCGGGTGCCAATTTATCAAGCTTGTTTGAAAACAAGAAGAAGACGGAGTCCATTTTTACGTCGAGGTGTTCAGCCACAATCATCATGGCCAAGATTCAATTGATGACCAAGAAATTGAATTTTAGGGTTGCAAGAGTCAACAGTTCAACCTTGAGGCTACAAAGTCCCTTCGATGGTCGGAAAGGGCGGTTATTGGTGACCATAGAGGTGTTCAAGGTGGCTCCAGAAGTGGCTGTGGTTAAGTTCTCAAAGATCTCAGGTGACTCACAAGAGTACACCAAGTTTTTTGAGGAGGAGGTAAGACCAAACTTGAAGGACATTGTTCTGTCATGGCATGTTGAGGAAGTGTTAAGTGGTTGTGACAAGGAAGAGTGCAAAATACCCATGAAGTCATGTGCTAGTTGCAAGGATTTCAGCCAAAATAAGTTAGAAGAAATTGACATAACTGCCAATTTGTCATCCAGCGTGTGAAAAGAATATTGTTTATATAACTCATAAACACTTGGCTTGTATGTCATCTAAGTATTGTATATGTGTGACCTGTGGGTCATGGGTTCAAGCCGTGGAAGCAACTATTAATTCTTGCATTAGGGTCACTGTCAACATCACACCCCTTGGGATGCGGCTCTTCCCCGAACCCTGCTAATGAATGCTTTACGCACTGGGCTGCCCTAAGTATTGTATATGTTGCGATAGGGAAGGGATAATAGATATCTTTTCATGGTGCTATATCCCCTTCATACATTTTATTTCCTTTCATTTTGTTTGGTTTTGATTGAGATTTGGACTGCGATATTGTTTGTGATTTTTGAATGAGATTTATAAACAAAGGTAGGTTTTTAACTTGATTGTGATCAATCTCTCTGCCTCTCTTGTTCTTTAAAGTGACCACAAATGTTTAATTTAATAACAACATATCAATCAGACAACATGTTATAACTTCAAGCAACTTATGCTTTATGTTCGAACTTGGTTTAATTTATGTAGGAGCGCTATATTTTAGCTGGGATTCATATAATATCATGTTGTTTCCGTTTGGATCAATTGCAATCAATGTTGCTCCTATTGGGATCAGAACTATTTATCTCGCTCCTATTTGAAACAAGATTCATCTCGCTCCCATTTAGAGCAAGAAGATCATATTAGCTCCCACTTGAAGCCGGATCACTTTTATTCGCATATGATGATAAAGAAGGTTGATTTTGATGACAAACGGATTCATCATCATTCAAAATCCTCCCACCCGAATGAAGTGATCCTAGTTGAGCTGGGTCCTTATTAGGTTCATGAGTAGAGATAAACTTAAACCTACTATCTCCCTCCATGGATAGATGTAACACTTCTTGAGTCGAATTCAGTACGCTCCCACTATAATGCAGCTTCATGAACATGCAATCTTTTTGTGGTTTTGTAGTATCTCATATAGACACTTTTGCTTACTCTTTGGCCTAACAAGCCATGAGAAAGATTCTATACATAAGTTGTGCATCACAGAGGTCTCAAAAAGTACTTAAGATTTTTATTACTCTATAACTCATATGGTGTAGATGTAACTGATTTTGCTAGCACACGATTAAGATCGTAGGCAACAATTAGCACAACATATCTCCCCAATAGGAAACATGTAATTTTGCTTGTGTTACACCTCGGAAATTTCCTGTTAGTGTACAGTGAATAGACGAGCGAGGGGTATGATGCATAAGAGGTTTGGACAAGTAAGAAATAGCATTTGATGATCTTAATTAAGATTTCCAAAGACATACAAGTTAAGGAAAGAAAGTTGTTAAGGAAAGCGAGTTATAAGTTGAAGGTATCGGGTAAGAATTTCGAGTATTAAGTTAAGGATATCTTAATGACCCTTTGAGGAAGAGTTATAACGTACCTTAGAATGGTATTGAAGTAAGGAACAAGTGTTAAGAAGGTTCCATAAGGATCGGAGATCGAACGAGTCGACGAAACGATTTCGGAAAAATCGGACCAACCTACGGCCGGACATGCGCGTATAAAATGTATGGACCGTATGTCCAATCGTAGATTCGATCCGGTAGAGCATACTTCAACTGGACCAGATCTACGGCGGACATACGGACCGTATAAAACATACGGACCGTATGTTGGTCCGTATAAACTGATCGGGGCTGAAGTTCATTTTTATATAAGGGACCCTTTTCATTTCATTTTCATTTCCCACTTCACCTCCACACTTCAAGAAAGCTCTAGAACACTCCAAACACTTCATCCATGAGAAATCACTAGAGATCAAAGATCATCAACAAGAAAATCAAGTGAAGGGAACCCATTGAAAGTCATCCAAGTCAAGAAACCCCAAGAGAGATAAAGTAGGGTTTTGGTGCTAAGGGTGAATCACCATTCTAAGCTTATTCCTCCATCATCTAAGGTAAGTTTCATGATCTTCACATATTGTTTGAAGTATTTATGAGTTGAAACACATGGATGGTAGAAGAGTACAACAAATGGGTCATCAAATGTGTAAATAGTGTCATTATTGAATAGTAGTTGGATTGAATCATGGAAATGAATATGTTGATGATGTAAATACATTATAAATGATATTTAGAACATGAAATAAGTATTGGATATGAAAGAATACGACGATGGACTTTTAGTCATGATTATGGAGAATTAGGATGGAATTATGAAATACGAATCATGTGAATGAATGACGATTGTTGTTAGTGATATTGTGATTGTCGTTATGAATGTTGGGAGTTGATATGGAATATGGCGGAAAGTAGTATAAACAAAGGAAATGCTGCCCAAATTTCTATAGCTTTAGTAAGTATGTTTCCACGATAATATAGCTAATGTTGATACGAATTATCTTGAAGGTATAGACGAGTGCACTAAAGGAGAACGAGCAAGCGATATAATAGTTAAACGACAAAGGTATGTGAGGCTAGTCCTTTCTTTCTAAGGCATGAGTCCTATGGCATGATTTCCTCTTTCTTATGAATGTCCCTTCTTTAAGAAGACGATGAGCCCTTGTTCATGAATAGTCATACGAGATAAGAGATATGTTACGATTATGATAACGTTAATGACAAGCTAAGTCTAGAGATGCTATAGTCTATGATACGATGCTCCCATTAAGCTAATGAAGCTATCCATAGTTCATTGATGTTGATCATTACATACACTCACCTTATGCTCGTTCCTTCAAGGTAAGGCAGAATACTTATGAATGCTCATAATGACATCGGGGGTTCACGACCTTACGTCACCCCGATAGGGTATGATTATCTATGAGCCTCTATGCATGTATTGCTATAAGAATGTTACGATACGTATATTATGATAAGCATGTATGATAAGTATACTATGATGAGCATGATATAATGAGCACATGATGAGATTACACCGCGCCTAGTTGGCCGGGCAGTCACCGCCAAGGCGGGCAACTATACACCATGACCAAATGGCATGGGCAGACACCACTAGTAGGCGGCATGAGATGATACCCCGGACGCGGGAGGCCTGGACGCAGGCTAGTGCTAATGCTATTGCTAATGCTATTGACTATCACACCGCACCTATATGGTCGGGCAGTTATACGTTTATACATTTATGCACATATGATATGATGATGAGTATGAAAGTAAGTTAGCATGCATTACTTCCTTTATGAGTCAGTCAGTTACAGATTGCTCCTTATTGATCCCTCCTTATTTCATTGATATTTATTATTGTTTATGCTTTACATACTCAGTACAATATTCGTACTGACGTCCTTTTCTTCGGACGCTGTGTTCATGCCCACAGGTAGACAGGGAGGTGATCTAGACTCGAAGCTAGCAGCTGATTAGAGAGCACTCCATTTTCCGGAGGTGCCATTGATTATTCTTTTGGTACATATCTATGTATATTCATGATTGGGCACGACGGGGTCCTGTCCCGTCCATATGTCTAGTATTCCAGTAGAGGCTCGTAGATACGCAGTGTGGGTAGTATGGTCCCATGGTCTGTATGTATATGCATGTATATATATTATTTTGATAGCCGAAGGGCTTATGTTGATGAAAGTAATTATGTTTCAAATGATGATATACTTCTACGATTATGAGCATAAAGTATGAATAAGAGCATACACGTAGCAGCATGAGTGGTGTTCGGTGGGTAGCCCCGGATACTCGTCATGGCCCGTAGTTCGGGTCGTGACAGCTTGCGTCATCATCGATCTAACCATTTCAACGAGCATTCTGTTTTTGCTTTCCACAACACCTTTTGTTTTGAAATATTGGAATAGTCAACTTATCGACAATTTCACTTTCATCACCAAAAAAACTCATTTAATTGGGCCAAGACGCATCCATAGGGCTCACCTCGATCTCCGATTTCAATGATACTTTTTGTTTGCTCGAAAGTTATAAATATTTGATGTTTCATATTTTTTAAATAATTTTTGGACACTGAAAATTATTTTTCCCGTATTTAATACCATTCTGAAAATGTTAATTATTATGTGGTATTTTTCAAAAAAAAAAAAACGAAAAATAATTATATGATGCAAATAACATGTCTGTTACTCACTCTCCCTTAAAATCTATGAAAATAAAAATCCAATTTTCTAAGTGAAATTAGGTATAGATGTGGATTTTCTCCTTGATTTGTTCTAGTAAAAGTATGAAAATCATTTTTTCTGATATAATGAAATTATTCTATTGATATATAAGTGTATCTAGAATAAAATCTGAATTTTTCTACTTGGAGTGTATATTTTTGTTTATATATCACTTGTTTAATCAAGAAATAAAAATATTAATGAAATATTTTATATGGTGACTTAGCTTGAGTTGATATGATTATTTATAGACGATGATTGGAAACATAGTGAACTTTTGACGCTAGGATTTATTTTTATGTTTAGTAGTCAGTCAATTTGCTAAATACGAGCAATTACATAGAACCACAAGAAGTAAAGGTTAAAGGAAATGAAAAATAAATAATATAAAAACAAAAATACATTTAAAAAAATAAAAATAATTAAAAGTAAAAATAAAAATAGAAATTAAAATAATAGAAATAAAAAATAAATTAAAAAACAAAAGAAATTAAAATAACAGAAATAAAAAATAAAAAGAAATTAAAATAAACAAAAAAGAAACAAACTAAAAAGTAACCTTGTAATTACAGGGTGTAATTACACCCAATTCTCAACCCACCCCCCCCCCCAACCCCCCCCCCCCCCGATGAGGGGTGAAGAGTGTAATTACACCCTCACAATTAAACCCAATTCCAATTACCTGGGTGGCTTTCCAAACAGGCCTAAAATGATCACCAACAAGACGATAGAAAATGTGAAAGAATATTTTTTGTGACTAAAGTTTAATGGTCCAGTTCTGATCAAAAGGGTTACTATGCTAGTGATCACACTAAGTCTAAGTACTTCATAATGAGTCTAAAAAGGTATTTTATATTCCTTATGCTAGTAACATATGTGTTGCTAGCTGTGTTTTCTCTTTCTGAGATTAATCTATTGTCGTAATTGATTTAGGAGCCGTGTACCACATAGTGAGGGACGTGAAGCCTTTGTGGACTTCAATGGGTCTCACATGCGTAATGTGGACATATGTAGAAAACACCACTAAGGTTGTTAAAAGGATCGTATCATATGAATTAGTTGTACGTAAAAATCGAGACTTTATCCTGCATAACACTTTAATTGCTCCTTAAACTTTCAAGGATATTGCGTCTCTGTTGGTTTATTACATTTAGGTTTCATTTGGAATTTTCAGGACACTAAGACGTAGGAACAATTTATTTTGGTTTATGGTTTTATCAAAAATGATTTTATGGTTTTTAGTTCCTTTAATCCAACTGTTAGTGGGATTTGAATTTGGAATATCAAGGTAAATTTTGAACCCCCTTAACCACTAAGCAAACCTCTAGTCTTGTGTTTAATTGATTCAAAATCTATTATATGTGTACAAAAAAATAAAAAAAATGATTACCTTATATAAACAGTGTAATTGTTGTGTTACCCCCTCCTACATCCCATTTTGACGGTTAGCTTTCCTTCATTGCATTGTCACATAATTCTAAGGATGATGTGAATTTTGATATGCTACATTTGGTCATATGAGCCTATAACAAATGGATAAGTCCACTTGTGAACATTATTTAGTTTGAAAAAGTTAATAGAAAATCATTTAATAACACGACCAAGATTGAATTTTCATTTCCATGAATGTGAAAATATGGCAAAGATCTTCTAATTTCACCATATTAATTGATAAAGTTACTCGTTTTGGAAAGTCTCAACTTACACCTTGTGTCTTGGGGGTTCATATCCCGTCGCATGATATTCTACTAAAATGGGATTCCACTAAAATGAGATTCCACAAAAGTGAGGTATTACGTACTTTATTTAAACATTTGAAATCTTCATTCACAATGACGGGAGTTGGAGCCAGCAATTTTCCCTTGAATTGTGGTTCCTGGATTATGTCCTGGAAAAATGGAAGAAGCATAGTAGTCTCAAATTTGTATACGGTAAAAAATGCAAGTTAACGTTTGTACGGTGATGACGGGGGTAAAAACGAAAGAAAGAAGACAAACACAAGTGCTGTACCGAGAGTATTGTTCCAGTAGTGCTTGGTCAGAAGAAGTTTGAAGAAAACCATATGGTTCGATTTATCCGGGAGTGCAGTTGGTCCGGTTTCTTCATGGCCGAGTTGATCGTGGCCGTTGGTCCAGTTCATACATCGTTGAATCAGTCGTGGCCGTTAGTCCGGTTGCTTCATGACCGTTGTGATCGTGGCCGTTGGTCCGGTTAATCAGTTATTCGCTCGCCACGTGTGGAAATCCTGTTGTCACCTGTTTCTGACAGTCGTATGGGTGTCAGACCGTATGACCCAACCTTATCCATATTAGGGCTTCTTTATTCTAAAAGGGCTCCATGATGTGTGAAGGGCCCATAGAGGAAAACTATAAATAGGGGCACTTCCTTACTTTTAGGGGTTGGTATTTTAGATCCAAGAACATTGTATTAGAACTTATATTGAAATTCTCCCTCTCTCCCTCTTATTCTCTCTAACTTTGGTCCGGTTTTCAGCTTGAAATACATTGAATTATATTGTTCAACATTACACGGAAATACATATAAATATCTTAGCCCAAATCCTTAATCTCAACATATTCATCTAAAGCATTAGTACATTGATTTACATACGTTTACGTCATTTATAAGCAAACTTACATATACGTTCTTTATTTATCAAAAAATAGATTAAAGTGCCTACATATCCTATACCTCATTTACAAATTCAACTTATTATCCAATTTCGGGATAAACAATTTGGCGCCCACCGTGGGGCTAGGATAATAGTGGTCTTTGATCTCGGTTGCAACTTATTCGCCTAAAGATTCCAGTTCTTTGGTTCGTCTCTGTAAAAACGGACCAAATGGCAACGATGGACAATGCGGTCAAATCGACAACGAGATTGTGGCCGAAAATGAAAACGCGAGCGGGCTACGGGGATTACGGTGGATCTATTGACCCGGAGTGCAATCGATTCGAGGGAGGGCCTCAACCGACAAAAATACCGTGAACCAAGAGAACGGCGCAGCCGGCTATCGACCTTTAAATACTCTCGATTCTATCACTGCTGTCCCGGGCTGAGGCCGGAAAGTGCCAAATACCCGGATGATATTAACTTACGTCTTATTTTTCAAATGCTTGCAAAGAGAAGCTATTGCCGAACAAGGAGTCGCAATAGCCCGATTCTTGAAGCGAGAAATAATAAAGCGGCTCCGGAGGAAGAATAAAGGTGTCGCCGAACCCGGAAGGAAGAACACGGATAGTCGAGAGCAATGGAGTCCGGGGTGGATTGGAGTCAGAGGTGTTGAGAATGCTCAAAACATTGATTGGCAAAGTGGGTAGACTCAACCGAGAAGAGGGTGGAGACTATAACTCACGGGTGGACGGATCCGGAGGCTCCGCCCCGTGCAAGAAGGACCGGATTCGAAGGTACATTCGAGGCCTTTTCTCCCGAAGTGCGGCTCAAGTTGATCCCGAAGAGGTTGAAATGGGACATCCGAAATATGATGGTACAACGGATCCTCAGGAACACGTGACTTCATACACCTATGCCATAAAAGGCAACGATGTCGAAGAAGACGAAATTGAGTCCATACTGTTGAAAAAGTTCGGGGAAACGTTGTCAAAAGGAGCATTGACTTGGTATGACCATGCGCTGACGTTAAACACTCCTTGAAATGCTCGGATGCGTTCCGCAAAGCCATCTTGGTGCTCAAAAAAGTGCACGGCCCGTAAGGCGGATATTTTTCGGATAGCCCAAAGGGGATGACAAGCTATTGCGTGAGTTTGTCCAACCGTTTCCAAAGGCAGAATGGAACTCCCTCCGGTTCCGGAGGAATGGGCCGCCGGGTTTTACCAAAGGGTTACCCCGAAGTTTAACGGCCTCGTTACGAAGGAAAATTTCTTGGAATACGAAGGCCGTGACCGCGGGACATCAAAAAAACG
>NW_026727325.1:0-43908 GCF_029784015.1 Lycium ferocissimum
ACAGGGCTTGGGCCTTTGGTCTCTATGGGGCCACCCTTCCTTTTGGGCCTCTTGATTTCTTTTTTTTTACCCCTTTTTTTAATTTTTGTAATTCATAAAAATTTTTAAAAAATTCCCAAATTTTTTCCCTTGTCCTTTTTATATTTCGCATCAAATTTTTCATGAACAACATACATACCGAATAACATCAAAATATTGCCCCATCTCTAACTAATCACAATTATTTCAAATTTTTTTTCCGAATGTGCGAAACACGGGATATAACAAAATAAATCCCTTCTCGTGCAAATCCTTCAGTTGTGCCTTTAGTTCTTTCAATTCTACAGGAGCCATTTTGTAAGGAGGAATAGATATGGGTTCGGTGTCCGGCAACACATCGATAGTAAAATCAATCTCCCGTTCCGGTGGAAGACCTGGAAGTTCATCTGGAAATACATCTGAAAACTCATTTACTAGCGGGACAGATTGAAGAGTTGGCGGCTTTGCTTCGGTGTCATAAACCTAGACTAGATGATAAATATAATCTTTAGCAATCATCTTTCTCGCTTTGAGGTAGGAAATAAACCTACCCCTTGGAGACGCTGTGTTACCTTTCCATTCAAGCACTAGTTCTTCTGGGAATTGGAATCAGACCATTTTCATCCTGCAATCAACATTAGCATAACAGGAGGCTAGCCAATCCATGCCCATAATGACATTGAAATTCAACATTTCCCTTCAATCAAATCACCTTTAGTCTGGCGATCACATACCACAATCACACAATTTCTATATACCTGTCTAGCTATTACCGGGTTACCAATAGAAGTAAACACCTCAAAAGGTTTAATTGACTCGGGTTTCACCCCAATATGATCAGCAATATACGGGGTAATATACGACAAGGTAGAACCGAGATCAATCAGGGCATAAACATCAGAGGAGAATACAGATAATATACCTCAATTGCAACATCGGGGGACTCGATATCCGTCGTCTGGCCTAAGGCAATACGGCCGGGATCCACCCAACCGGATGCTACCCCTCCGCCCTCGCCGTGCGCCGAAGTCCGGGGAACGCCTACGGGCGCACGGACGGTTGGCACGCCATCGATCCTGTGGGCTGAGCCCTATATTTGCCACTCATCGAGGGACAATCACACATCATATGCCCAATCTGACCGTAGGCATAACAAGCATCTGAGCCTCGGCGACACGGAACCTAGTGTAATCTACCACACTGACTGCATCGTGGTAACGGTGGTCTCCTCTGACTGATGTCACCTCCAAACTGGGAACCCGAAACTCTCGAGCTCTGACCCTGTCCTGAATAAATGGGGCGATCAAATCTCCTGCCCGCAAATTAAGGAGGTGCACTCATCACGGACTTGCCCGAATATCTGGAATACTGTTGCCTCTGGCCCCCTCTATACTCACTACTAGCACCGGCAGATCTAGCCTTCTTACTATGCCCTCGTCCATATCATGCTCACCCTTTGCGGCTGTTGTTACTCTTCCAAATTTTGAGCGTGAGCTTGAATACGGGAAATATCCATCCCTTTTTAGAGTAAAGCTGTCAAGCAATCTTTAATCAAATGTAGCCCTAAGCTACTCACAAATCTATGCACCCGGTCTCCCATGTCGGTTAACACATGGAGCATACCTAACCAATGAATTGAAATGGAGACTATACTCCCGAGCACTCATAGTCCCTTGCCTTAGATTAAAGAACATTGCCGCCGAGCTCGACGGACTTCGGGTGGAAAATAGTGGGGAATAGAAGCATCTACAAACTCCTGCCAAACCGGGGGAGGTGCATTTTCCTTTCTTGAAGATATCCAATTATTAAACCATAGAATCGCTACATTCCTCAACCTATAGGACGTCAACTCTACTGACTCAGTATCAGAAGCATGTATTATTCTCAGTGTCCTCAACATTTCATCTATAAAGCCCTGCGGGTCTTCATCCATATCACACCCTTAATTCGATAGGGTGTGATGGGCACCCGACCCTTACCTAGGGCCGAACGAACCCGCTGACTCTTGTGACATTCATAATCATACTGGGCCCTTAGCCATAACATAAATACATAACGGAAGTTTTTCGGAAAGTCAAATATGCTTTTCATCTTTTTCAAATCAAATAAAATTTGTAACATATGAAACTTATAACACAATGCGTAATAATACATCGACTTACATAGCCTCTTACATAACCGACATCTTATACCCACGACACTGTCTGCAAAGTCTCTAACACGGAGCATGAAACCATAGCATAATAATATGACTCAAGAAGACTTCTGAGAAATGGAGCTCGCCAACCCCGCCGGAACATCTTCTACTAATATCTTCCGCTCACACTGGGCGTACCTCGCGCGGTATGAAATGCAGCCCCCAAAAGGGTCGCCAAGTACGGAATATGTACTGAGTATGTAAAGCATGGAATATAGTAAGCGGGATTATACTGAAATAAAGAGTACAGAAAATCATAAGACTTGCTTTTGAAAACATATATCATGCATGTTAATATCATAACTGTCATGTATGCATATAACGTGTCCCGGCCCTCTCGCGAGGGACTCGGTAGTAAAATCATCATATAACATATAGCGTGTCCCGGCCCTCTAGTGAGGGACTCGGTAAGTAAAATCATATCATCATCATGTATGTACGCATGTACATATATATATATATACATATACCGTACCCCGCCCTCTAGTGAGGACTCGGTGAATAGCGTGTCCCGGCCCCGCTAGCAAGGGACTCGGTATGCCATCCGGCCGCCATCCCCACATCATCACATCACATACCATGTCCCGCCCCCTGGCGAGGGACTCGGCGTGTAGTAATCATATATATATACCGTACCGGCCCCAGCGAGGACTCGGGAACAATCAAAGGAGAGCGCAGAGGAATGTGCACGAATACGTACCCGGCCCGGGACTCGGTGAAAGATACATTGAGGCTGACACGAGCAGAGTAGTGACAAACCAAATGCAATTAAAACATCTCAAAGACTCAATGAAGTAGTATAAACGGAGTGTCATTCGAAAGTCGGACAATAGTTATATCAAATAGCTTTCGGACGTTACTCGGAAACATATCGTATACCATAAGCATATCAAGTATCGTAGAGATCATAATCATATATCAAATCAATCTGAGCCCGCCTCGGAAAGTTACGAACATTATTCACTTTAGAGCCTTCTACGACCGAATCGAAGCGATCCGAGCCTTTCTGTGAAAGTTACGGACGTTCGTAGTTTCGGAATCGTTTAGGAACAAAACTCTTTTGAAAACAAAGCCTTTATCCAACTTTTGAAATGTAATTATACAAGTGACATAAGGACCATGATTTGACCACATTAAGAATACGAATATCAAAAGCCAATAAGAACCATAAGCATGCTCGGATCACGTAATAGAATTACCTCGAGATTCGTGTCATAACTTATTTTCAACTAAGACATGCCAAAGAAAGAAAGGTTGAGCTTTACATACCTTAGCCGCCTCCTAAGCTAATCCGAACTTACGTCTTGACTTCTCACGATCAACAACGATGTCATTAGGTACCAACCATTAGCCATAACACTTAAGAATCCGATTCCGAATTAACACTTTGTCTACAAAAATTTTTAAAAGATTTCCCTAAAACTTCAACATCCCCGAGAATTCAACTCGGCCAAGTCAACAACAACCAAACCAACAACCATACTAACAATATCCATAAGTGATCCAAAACACATTCTAACATTAATAATTCCTTTCTACACAATTTCGGCAACATTTCATTTATATTCAAATAAACTACATACGATCAACTCAATACCAATGCTCACATATTCGATTACTAATCCGCAACCATTTACACATGATTTAAGAACATTCCAAACAATCTATACAATATTCAAAACAACTCAAACAATAAGCCATTCCACCCGAAATCCTTCAACTACATTAGGAACATTAATAACACAGTTTCTTCTTCCAAATTCATAAACTATATCAACAATTCCATAAGTTTTCAACATTATTTCCACAAATTCAAGAAACCACATTAAAATCACAATAAGTCCCAAATCAGCCCACACGGCCATAGCTCAACTTAGATCATTAAATCTTCATTCTACATCATGGAATTCACATCCACAACAACCAAAACACTAAATAAAATCAATTCATTCCTTCTACACACATAATCCATATCCACGGCCACACACCATCATACAACATTTCATGATTTTCATCCATTTTCTTACACTATGACACGTCCAAAACATCCATAAAACATGTAAAGGAGGATTGAATCTTACCTTCTCCTTCAATTCCTCTTCTCGGCTAGAAGTAGTCCTAGCAACAACGAATGATTTTCGTTCCAACAACTACTCCACGTCGACGAGGACCTTCTAATTAGTAGGAAACAAAGAGAAAATAATTTTCCATAATCATATCCCTTGGCATCCTCTCGGCTTTCAACATGGCCAAATGGCCTTTTCTTTTTTTTTCTCCATTTTTCTTGAACTTTCTTGAATTTTCGTGTGACTCACACACACATATATATATATATATATATATATATATATATATATATATATATATATATATATATATATATATATATATATATACAAAGGGCACATGGCCGGCCCCTTTTTCTTTTTTTTTTTTTTTTCTTTTATTTTCTTTTTCTCCAATTTTCTCAATTTTCTAGAATTTTCTTAAGTGGTCAAAGATGAATTTTAGTCTTTGACATTCCATCATTTGTCAATATATATAGTCTTACAATATATGTAATGACACATGGTGCCATATCATGGCATGAAAATATTGGCCAACCATGAGTGGGGTCCACACCATTCCCTATGGCCACTTTGGCTTTTCATGGCCATTTCATGAAATAATTTTTTGCAACATTCCTAGTTTGCTCTCATTTTCCTTGTTCCAATTTTGCCCTTAATGCTCCATATCAACAAAAGATGAACACGCAACTTATGCATTCTTAACAAACCGAAAAATATAACCTCGTCCTTAACTTTCCGCCATTAACTCGGAATATCCAAATGTATAAAATGCGAGGTATAACATCCTTCCCCCCTTTAGAACAGTCGTCCTCGAATGTTCAACTAGTCTCGTGAGGTTTTCTAAGGACCTTGGGGGTTCCTTTATAGCCATCACATATAGTTCATTCTCATCCGCACAACCAACTTCGAAATTTAGATTATCTATTCTTCATCTCTTCTTTCGCTTCCTGTGTCAAGTCGTCTTTCCCATTATTGTTCCGCCACGCAAACTCGAACCTTATAATCGTAACACAAGAACCTATGACTTTGCATCTATTGTCAATACCTATCAAATTCCAATGTACAAGAATTACGAGGTGTAATATCCTTTCCTCCGGAACCGTTATTTTCCTTAGGGTTCGACCCTCCGTTGTTTAATCCTATCTTAAAACATACGTCCGTCTCCTCTCATTCTTACTTAACTCCTTCATTGCCTCGCAATCCACTCCTTCCACTCCTTCGCTTTTGTGTATTTGACCGGAATTTAGCTAACATATCTCACTCTTATTTAAATATTTATCTCCACTATCGTAGTCTTGGTATATCCTTTCATCGGTCCTTATTCCTTATTCCTTGTTGGCTTTCCGATGCGGACTTCTTATTATTATAGTTATATACAGTTTCACGTTGATACTTCCCATTATTCCATAGCATATATTCCCACGTTTGGATTTCTTAGTGGTCCATAAACCTTCTTCTAGCATCCGGTGGACTCTTTTATTTTCCTTCATGAGAGCAGCATTCTCTCTTCCCTTCAAAAGTCTTTCCAACTACTCCTCGCTGTTCCTTTTACTCCAACTGTCACTGTTATTCCGAATGTCCTTTTGGGTTCATTTCTCCTTTCCGACATCCTTTCTGTACCTTTAGCTCGAAGATCTTTCTCGCTCTTTGCTTTCCTGTCACACATTATGTTGCAATCTCTGTAAGAATATACGAAGGTATCCAGACTAGCCCACGAGACACCTCCGCGTCGCTTTACTAATCCTTATGTTCCACCTTGTCTTCCCTTCTCTTATCTTACTTCCGGTATTGCAACAGATCCTTAATTCAACCATAGCTGTGCCTCGTCGTCCCAACACTAATTCCATTTTTGTAATTGGCTTAAACCATCGTTACATTTTTCCGTAGTGTCCCCGAAATGTCGCAACCGCCTTGTCCTTGCTAAACCTTCGTTCTTCTTATCAAATACTTACTTAGTATTATTCTTAGCATACCAATACTCACAGATGGCATCACTGTCCTTGTACAACTTATATACAGTACGTTCAATCTTAGACGTGGTTCTTTTCCTCTGCTCGTCTCTCGCATTTCTTATTCATACTAATTCCCGCTCGTCCTATTTTGTCATATTCCTTTCCCTTCCTTTGGTCTATTCCCCCTTATCTTCCTCACTTCCTACAACTTTATGGACAACATCGCCCTTAAGTAGTATCCTTCATACCTCTTCTTATCACTTACAAGTTGCAATAGCATTCATACAACATCCAACAACATTATAGCCAACATCTTCGCCCTTAATCTAGCATAGCTTTTCGCTATCCTTCCAATCCGTTATCTCTTAAGTTGTTCCATATCGTCTTCTTATCATACTCTTGTCCTCATACGCATCCACTTCCTAGCGTTATGTCATCCAAAGTGTCACGACCCAACCCCGTACCTCGACCGTGACTATCTTTATCCCAACAGTGTGTTTTCGGGCACCCATCGTTTCTTCCGCGCTACACACTAACTTAGCTATTCGTGTCACGACCCAAACGACTCGTATATAAATCGGGCACCCATACGCGCACCTTAACCGTATACAAACGACTCATACATATGTAACTATTTCCGACGTGGCTCCCAACCGACGCATACAAGTATATATACCGCACGAAGCGGCAAGGCTATCATAATATACATAGCGTATCAAAACATACATACACGCGACCGAAGAGGGGCCCAACGGACGGGCCGCCCAAACATAACTCACTCAACGCATCCGAACAAAGCTATACATAAGCCACATCTATGTCTACAGACCTCCAAGTACGGATCAACCGAGTCATATGACGGGACGGGCCCCGCCGTACCCCCGAATGCACAAATACATACACAACGGGAGAATATATACCAAAATGTAGGCTCCGAATAAGGGAGCTCTCCAACGGCGGGATAGGTGTCCTAGGCGGCGGATCACCGAACTATATGTCCGTACACACGGGCATGAAACGCGACCCCCCCGAAGAAAGGGGTCGGTGCGGAATATGTGCGAGTATGCAAAAGCGAGAAAAAAATACAGTAATCAAATCTGAGTCATAATCGAAATGGAAGTACAGAAAGTAAGTACATATCCAAAAAATACCAAAATGTTTATTTATTATATTATTTTTCCCAAGAAAAACAAATTGTGTATAGGACTCAGTATCACACCACATACCGCGGTCAAAATCCGGCAGACTATCATGTAAAGACATAACATACCTCGGCCAAATACCCACGCAATATCACAGAGAACATACCGCGGCCAAATACCAAAAAAGCGACAATATCACGGAACATACCGCGGCCAAATACCCAGCGGCTATATCACATAACATACCGCGGCCAAATACCCAGCGACTATATCACATAACATACCGCGGCCAAATACCCGGCAATATCACGTGCGGCAAGATACAAATCATTATTACAAACCCAATAGAATAACCAAAGCGAACTATTATTTCCGGATCAAGACAATAGCCAAATCAAATTTCCTCCGAATATCACTAGAACATATCGGACCAATCTTCGAATCCATAGTCACGTATCGGAATCATAGGTATACGAATCATTATTTCGGACTCACGAGACAAATATATAATCATACCGGGGTCAGAAAGGTAGTCATATTAAGTTCTTTTCAAAGAGCCATCAGAATCATACAGAAGAAGATCGCGGGACCCACGGACGAGCGTCAACCCAATCCGGGCCCGCCTACGAAAGCCATAGTCATCACATGTTATCGGGCCATTATTACAAACTCGAAGGATAAGTAACCTGATCGTACTTGAAATCGGAATAAAAACCAAATCGAATTCTTTCAAGAGTCATCAGGATTATAAAAAGAAGAGTCGCGGGACCCACGGACGGGTGTCGACCCGAGTCGGGCCCGCCTATGAAAAACATACTCATCATACACCATACCATCACCTACGAGCATATCGAGGCAATCCGAGCTTCGTGAACGATACGGGCGTTCGTAGTTATGGAACTCTTTAAAAGCCAAACTTTTTATGCAAAAGTTGAAAGTCAAATGTTTCAAAGACATAAAGGCCAATATTTCATCATATCAACATACGAATTCTAAGAAACGAGTAAGAGTGTTACATCCCGTATTTTGAACGACGGGACGATTCGGGTTAACTATGATAAGTTAGGGTCAGGACCATTCCGGGGTGCGAAGTCGGGACGCGTGACCTTCGATTTTGTCATAAGACCTAGGTATGTATGATTTTATTGACATGGATCATTTAGGAAAAAAATTGGGACCAAAGATGGAATATTGGAAAATGGCCAATTATTGAAAAAAATGGAGGGAGTAAAACATGGCCATGTGGCCGGCCACCTTTGAGTGGGCCATGGCCACATGGTTGGCTATTATATGAAAGATAAAAGATGACTAAGGGACCATTATATCATCATCTTCACTCCTTAAGAAAAATCAAGAAACTTGGAGAAAACAACCAACAACCATTCGGCCATAGGAGAAAAATCAAGCCCAAGATTAAGCCATCCCAAAATTATTTCTCCTAAGCAAATCTACTAATTGGAAGGTGCTTGATAACGTGGAGTTGTTGTTTCTAGCGTTGGATTGTTCGTTTTCATCCTTGGACAACTTGGACAAGTTGAGGAGTTGTGAAGAAAGGTAAATTCTAATCTTGTTTTATGAGTTATGGAAGGTTTATGTGTGTTGTTGTATGTTGATATGGATGAAATTCATGAGATATAGCATGATGAAGTTGAGCCATGTGCTATGGTGTTTGGCCGTGTGCATGGATGTTGTGTGTCTAAGTGATGAATTAAGTTTATGTGGCACGTTTGGTTATTGTAGAGTGGTGAAAGGAATGAAAATCATGAGGTATGTATGTAAGTGTGTTGGCCGAATATGGCCCCTTATGTATGTCAAGAAATGAATTAGTTTTCTTGGAATTTTGGTTGTTAATGTTATGTGGATCCTATGTTGAAAATAAGAGTTTAATGATTCAAATTGGTATTGTAAGTGTTATGGGCTGATTTGGAAGGTTTGGTGCATTTAGTGTAATTTTTATGTTTATGGAAATGGCATGGTTAGAGTATAGATTGTTGGAGTAAATCATGTTTTGAAATCAAGGAATGTGTTAGAGTTGAGGTTCTCGGGTTTGGGACCATTTCGGGTGGAATGGAGTATTTGTTGGGTTGTTGGAAATATTGTATGAATTATTTAAAGAGTTCTTGAATGTTGTTTGAATGGTTTTGGATTGATAATTGAATATGCGTTAGTTTGATTACATGTTGGTTTGTAAGTATGTAGTTGTAGTAAGCATAATTGGAATATTGTTGGAATGTGTGGAGAAGGATTATTAATGTTCGAATGTGTTTGAATTGATTATGGATATTGTTGGAATGATTGTTGGTGTTGTTGTGTTGTTGAATTTGGCCGAGTTGAATTCTCGGGGTTGGTCTATTTTCAGGGGAAGTCTTTGCCCAAATTCCTACAAAATTATGTGTTAGTTTGGAAATGAGCCTCTAAATGCTTGGTTGACGTTGGTATTTATTGATGTTATGTAGATCTTGGAGAATTCGAGATATAGATTTGATTTGGATTAGCGTTGTGTGCGAGCGATGTATGTAAAGCTTAACTCTTCTTTCTTTTGGCATGTCTTAGTTGTACATAGGCTACGACACGAGTCTCGAGAAAATTCTACTTTCACAATCCGAGCATGTCTATGATTCGCGTTTGTCTCTCGATATTCATATGTTGATGTGAGAAAATATTGGCTTTGATGTTTTTGGAATAATTGATTTTTTCTTCTCTCTTAAAATTGCATAAAAGTTGGTTTTCAAAAGAGTTTTATCCTTAAACGATGTTGAAACTACGAACTGCCGTAACTTTCGACTAAGGGCTCGGATTGCCTCGATATATTTGTGGGAGGTTGTATGACGTGTGATGAGTATGTTTTCCATAGGCGGTCCGGCTCGGGTTGACACTCGTCCGTGGGTCCCGCGACCTTCCTTTGTACATTTCTGACGACATTTGAAAGAGTTTGGTATGACGATTTTCCCGATTCCCAAGTATGGTCATTTTACTTACTTTTTGAACTTATGATAACGATTTCATGCACATGGTTACTCACGACTCTGCTCGTGCGTGTTGTTGGTACATCTTTCACCGGTTCCGGCCGGTTTGTTGTCGTGCGCACTATGATATATTCCGGTGTTATCTTGTGTTACGGTTCCGAGACCTCGCCATAGGGCGGGGTTCCGTTTATGGAGTTATCTTTGTGATATGGCTTATGATGTGTTGTGATGATGTGTTGCGTTCGGGGTTGTACGGAGATTTGAAACCTTCGGTGTTATCTTGTGTTATGGCGCCATCGAGCGGGTGACCACCCATATTTTACGTATACTTTTGCATGCTTTCTATTTTGAAAATAAACATTTGGCATTTTGGAAATGTACTTACTTTCGGTACTCACTTGTTTCGAATGTGACTCGGTTATTTATTTTGTATTTTTCGCTTTGCATACTCGGTACATATTTCGTCGACCCCCTTTCTTCGGCTGCGTTTCATGCCCGCGAGGTACGGACGGCCGATTTGGCGATCGCCGGTTAGGAGACTTATCTGTTGTGTTGGAGTGCTCCTTTTATCCCGGAGCCTACATCTTGGTATATATACTCGTTCGTTGCATATGTGTGTGTGTGTTCAGGGGTACGGCGGGGCCCTGTCTCGTCATATGATTCTGTTGGTTTGTTTAGAGGCCTGTAGACGTATATGTGGGTTATGTGCCTATCCTGTAAGATGGGTTTGTATATTATATGTTTTGGGCCAGTGCGCCATCGGATAGCCTTGTCGGCTTTCGATATATGTATATATATATGAATGGGTTTGAGATGTGTTTGAGACAGCGTTTGATATTTGTATACGCGTAAGCCAGCTGCGTGTGATTTGGATTTGATGAATGCGTTTGGGTGCCCAACTCGGGCACTAGTCACGGCCTACGGGGTTGGGTCGTGACAAAAGTGGTATCAGAGCGGTTTGTCCTCGGAATGTCTACAGGCCGTGTCTCGTAGAGTCTTGTTTATCGGTGTGTTGTGCACCACATCTATAAACGGAGGCTACGAGACATCTAGGATGTTACTTTTCCTTGAATCTTAGATCGTGCGATAGAGCTGTGCTATTAAGATGACTCTTTTCTGACCAATTGTTGTATCTTTCAGCGATGCCTCCGAAGAAGGCAACGGCCGCCCAGAAGGGCAAGGTGGTGGCAGGAGAGACTAATAGGGCGCCGAGAGTTACACGGGCACGTGCTCGGACTACGCCCGGTACTGTACTTCAGTCGGAAGGTTCGGCCACTCCACCACCAGGGGACGCTGGAGCAGGTCCCTCAGCACCCCCAGCTCCCCAGCCGGGTACTTGTTATATCCCGTGTTTCCTACATTCGGATAATTCGAGAATGCGTGGCGAGTTAGGGACAAGATCACTTTCAAGAATTATTTTTATGAACAAGTCGTTAGGAATATTATTTATGAACATTGGTAGAATGGAAATATCGGGAAAGGACAAAGGTAAAATGAGAATTTTGCAAAATGGCCAATGGAAATAATGTGGAAGGCGAGAGGCAAAAATGGGAATTTTACAAAAGTTCAAGAAAATTCATGAAGGGGCCGTGCACTATATGCCTTATTTTTGATTAATGGGGGGCCAATTGTAAATTATAAATAATGCATGGGCTAAAGCTTGTAAGAGAAGACATTTAGTCTTCTTTGTATTTTCAAGAAAACTCTAGAAAAATGATGAAGGAGTCATGTGAGTATAATTGAGGGGCTTATAAATAAATAGAGAGAAGTGGTGGAAATAAATAAGAAGACCCTCTTAATTTTCTTCATAAGTCAAGAACTTTCAAGGAAATAAAATGAAGAGCAAACAAGAAGGCCATATTCGGCCTTCACCATGGAAATTTGGTTCCATGAAATTTTGTCCCAAAAATTTCCTTCTCCAAGTATTTCTACTAATTCAAAGATGCTCTTCAACATGGTGCAATTGTTGAGGCAAGAGGACCATTCTTTGTTGCAAGTTGGCAACCTTGGCTAAGTGGAGGAATTGAAGAGAAAAGGTAAGAAACCAATCCTTTTGCATGTTTTATGGATGATTGGTACATGTTGTAGTGTGTAGAATTTAATAGGAGTCATGAAAAATATATGTATGGAGTGATGTGGTTGTGGCCGTGGATGGTGCCATATGTGGTAGGAAAATGGATTGATGTTATTTTGTATGTTGGTTGTTGTTATGAATTATGTGATGAAGAAATGAATAAAATGCATGGGAATATGATGTTGGAATAATAGCCGTGTATGTTGTTGTAGAAGCCGAAAGTGGGCTGATTTGGTGTGGTATTTTAGTTGTTGTCGTTGTGAATTTTGTGATGTAAAATGAAGGCTTGATGATCCAAATTGAAGTTATAATGGTTGTGGGCTGAATTGGAAGCTAATATGATTCCTATGTAGATTTTACATTCATGCTAATGACTATGCTAACAAGTGAATGGTTAATGTAGTTTATGAGTTTGGAAGAAGAAAATATGTTAGTATTGTTTCGGGTTTGGAGAGCATTTCGGGTAAGTTGGCATGTTGGTTAGATTGTTTGAAATATTGTATGAATTACTTATAGTGTCCTTGAATATTGTTTGAATGGCTTTGGGTTAATAACTGAACGTGTGAATATTGATGTTAGATTGATTTTATGCGGTTTAATTGAATACAAGTAAATATCGTCGCGTTATGTGAAAGAAGGTTGTGGATGCTAGAATGCGTTTGGAATCAATGGTTGATGCCATTAGAATGTTTTGTTGGTATTATGGTTGATGAATTGGGCCGAGCCATATTCTCGGGAGAGCGCACTTACAGGGGAAGTGCTGCCGAAATTTCTGTAAAATTTGGTGTGCGCTTGGAATTGGATTCTAAATGTCTTTGGCTAATGTTTGACATTTAATGGCGTATTGTAGATCTTGGAAAGTTCGCGACGTAAGCTTGGATTAGCTTGGGAAGCGGCCAAGGTATGTAAAGCTCACCTTTCTTTCTTTGGCATGTCTTAGTACTATTAGGCTATGACTCGAGCCTTGGGGTAATTCCACTCTTAGAATCCGAGCTTAGGTATGTACCTTGTTCATCCCTTAACATTTACTCTTTTGACGGGACCAAAATAAGATTTTCATGTTTTCAAAAGAATGAATTTCAAAGGTTTTATAAAGACTTTGACCACAAAAAGGGTCCCGAACTTCAAACGTCCGTAACTTTTGCATACGAGCTCGGATTGCCCCAAAACATAATATGTATGTTCATAAGGCATAACTTTCCCCTACCTACCCTAGTCGGGCTCGGACGGGGGTCGACACCCGTCCGTGGGGCCCGCGACCTTTTTATGCTTATTCTGGACGACCTTCGGAAAAATGTAAGTTTCATTTCATTTGGACTTTTGCATATGAATTTTTCTTACTTACCTAATGATTTATGATTAAAATTTTATGCATATGTACGCTCACGACTCGCTCGTGCTCATGGTTATTACTTCGTTCACCGAGTCCGGGCCGGTTATGCTCGTGCGCAATATGATAAACTCCGGTGTGATCTCGTGTTACGGTTCGCCGAGCTCCTCCCCGCAGGGCGGGTTCCGTTTGGTGTGATCTTCGTGATATGGTGTGTACGGTCGGCTATGATGTGTTACGGGGATTTGTCGGGTTACGGAGATCCGAAACCTTACGGTGTGATCTTGTGGCGTGGCGCCAACGACAGCGGGCGACCACCGTTCTAAGAGCTTGTGCATGATTTGCATTCTAAATACATATTTTGATACTTTGCATATTATGTCTATCTTCGTACATTGTTCCTATGGTTACGTATTTCGCTTTACATACTCGGTACATATTCGTACCGACCCCTTTTTCTTCGGGGGTCGCGTTTCATGCCGCGCGTACACCCGGGTGGTGAAGACGTTAGCGAGGAAATGTTCCGGCGGGATTGGCGAGCTCCACTTGTTCGATCTTCTTGCGCGAGTCGAGTCCGTGCATACTATGATATCCGAGTCATGTTAGAGACTTTGCGGACGCGAGTCATATACATCAGATGTCTGTTGTGAGCGGCTCTATAAGCCGTCCTTTTGTGATATGTGATATTACAGATTCTGTACGTTCGCAAGTTTGTATTTGATTTGAAAGTATGTATTTATGATTTGGCCATGGGCCCAATGTGAGTATGTGTGTTACGATAGTCCGAGGGTTCGCTCGGCCCTGGAAGAGGGTCGGGTGCCCATCACACCCTATCGGAAATTGGGGTGTGACAAAGTGGTATCAGAGCAGGTCTGTCCTAGGGGGTTGTCTGCAAAGTCGTGTCCGGTAGAGTCCTGTTTATGGTGTGAAGCGCGCCACATTTATAAACAGGAGGCTACGGGGCATCTAGGATGGTTACTCTTCTTTGGCATCTTAGATCGTCTTTGTAGAGCCAAGCTATAGGAAATTCCCGACCTTGGCCTTTGATCCCGACGGACCGGGCGTTGACAGGTGGAAGCGACTAGTGGTATGGAAGGTTGCAAAGCATGTAGGCAAGTAAAGATACGAAAGATATATATTAAGTAAGGTGTCGGTATGCGATTGGAAGGCAAAGCTGGAAATTGAGAAGGAAGGTAAGCAAGAAAATGCGATATGTGTGGTTGTGTGGAGCATATGAGGTAAATTTAATATTTTCGGCTTTTTGTGAATATTGAGGGCCCTGTGTGGCTATGATGCGATATAATATGATGCGGTATGTATATATGTTGATGGCCCTGTGAGGCCTTTGTTGGTATTTCCTGCGTGCAGGTTTTGGAATGGTAAGAAATACAGAGGGAACTCTGCCAAAATTTTTCTAGAGATAATACGAGAATGAGAAATGAGTTGGAAAATATTTTGAAAAAGTCGGGTTAATAACAAAGAATAAAAGTCGGCGAGTTTGTAAAGTACATTTGCCCTCTAGGAATAAGTTAACTGCGGGACGAGTGGTGGAATAGTAAATAAGACGTCGGTGGAGATATGGTAGTAAGGAAATTTGGAAGGACTTGTGCTACTAGGCGGTGATTTAGAAAATTTGGTAGGGTTGAATAAAGTAATATGATTAAGACAAGGGAACGGAGGAAAAAAAGAATTGCGACGAATGGGGATGTGTTAATAAGATAGCGCCGAATGGGTAGTGAGGGCGTTTGGGAATATGATAAAACTTCGACGAACTCAATATTATGTGTCGAAGATCATGCGGTGAGAAAGACGCAGACAGAAAAGCGTTGAAGCGTCGTATACCATCAAAGTTCCAAAGTTAAGCGTGCTGGCGTGAGAGCAATTCCAGGATGGGTGACCCCCCTGGGAAGTTTTCTGAAAATCCTACAAATTCAGGCGCAAGGAGCGAATAAGGAATTGAGGTAGTCTAAGAAGGATTAGGGTACGTGGAGCGACCAGAAACCTTAAAAGGACACGCAGGACGGTGTGAATCAGGTCGGCAAAGAGAAAGAGTTAGCAGAAAGAAAGGAATAAAAAGGGAACGAGACAATGGTGTAGTAATAGGTTATGGCGTGTAAGCGAGGATATGAGTACCATTAGCGGAGGATTGTGAAAGACTAAGTTATATAAAGGCAAGAAATAAGGCAAGGAGGGAATGCTAGAAAATGACCGAGGTGACACGGATAAAATGTGAACGCATGGAACACATTTTGGAAATAAGAGAAGGACTATGTAAGAGTAGTAGTATGTTACGAACGATGCGGAGGTAGTATAAGATTCCTCGTGTGCGGAAGAGAAACGGTACGAATGGATAATGGTACGAGCACACCCTTAAAGGGGGGAAGCGGGTAAGAGAAAGGCAAGAGTGGGATAAGCACAATTGATACGATAATGTGTTTGGTACGGACGTACGGGTTACCAATAGCCCCCCCCCCCCCCCCCCCGCACCGAAGTAAGTTAGGGAGGTCGGGAAACCAACAATAAGTGTATAAGGGTTAGGATGGTGTTTGCGGCAATGTGAGAAGTCTTACAAAAACCCCGAGTGACAGGACGCTGGGAAATGGAAGTGTATGAAGAAAAAGAGAGTATGACAAGAGAATGGCAGTTGGATAGCCAAAAAAAAAAAAAAAAAAAAATAGTATGAAGGACAGCATTAGATATAAAAAGGGAGCTCCCCCGAGGTGCTTATGTGACCTTGTAAGGCCAGTTGAACATTCGAGGACGAATGTTCTAAAGGGGGGGAGGATGTTATATCCCGTGTTTCCTACATTCGGATAATTCGAGAATGCGTGGCGAGTTAGGGACAAGATCACTTTCAAGAATTATTTTTATGAACAAGTCGTTAGGAATATTATTTATGAACATTGGTAGAATGGAAATATCGGGAAAGGACAAAGGTAAAATGAGAATTTTGCAAAATGGCCAATGGAAATAATGTGGAAGGCGAGAGGCAAAAATGGGAATTTTACAAAAGTTCAAGAAAATTCATGAAGGGGGCCGTGCACTATATGCCTTATTTTTGATTAATGGGGGCCAATTGTAAATTATAAATAATGCATGGGCTAAAGCTTGTAAGAGAAGACATTTAGTCTTCTTTGTATTTTCAAGAAAACTCTAGAAAAATGATGAAGGAGTCATGTGAGTATAATTGAGGGGCTTATAAATAAATAGAGAGAAGTGGTGGAAATAAATAAGAAGACCCCTCTTAATTTTCTTCATAAGTCAAGAACTTTCAAGGAAATAAAATGAAGAGCAAACAAGAAGGCCATATTCGGCCTTCACCATGGAAATTTGGTTCCATGAAATTTTGTCCCAAAAATTTCCTTCTCCAAGTATTTCTACTAATTCAAAGATGCTCTTCAACATGGTGCAATTGTTGAGGCAAGAGGACCATTCTTTGTTGCAAGTTGGCAACCTTGGCTAAGTGGAGGAATTGAAGAGAAAAGGTAAGAAACCAATCCTTTTGCATGTTTTATGGATGATTGGTACATGTTGTAGTGTGTAGAATTGAATAGGAGTCATGAAAAATATATGTATGGAGTGATGTGGTTGTGGCCGTGGATGGTGCCATATGTGGTAGGAAAATGGATTGATGTTATTTTGTATGTTGGTTGTTGTTATGAATTATGTGATGAAGAAATGAATAAAATGCATGGGAATATGATGTTGGAATAATAGCCGTGTATGTTGTTGTAGAAGCCGAAAGTGGGCTGATTTGGTGTGGTATTTTAGTTGTTGTCGTTGTGAATTTTGTGATGTAAAATGAAGGCTTGATGATCCAAATTGAAGTTATAATGGTTGTGGGCTGAATTGGAAGCTAATATGATTCCTATGTAGATTTTACATTCATGCTAATGACTATGCTAACAAGTGAATGGTTAATGTAGTTTATGAGTTTGGAAGAAGAAAATATGTTAGTATTGTTTCCGGGTTTGGAGAGCATTTCGGGTAAGTTGGCATGTTGGTTAGATTGTTTGAAATATTGTATGAATTACTTATAGTGTCCTTGAATATTGTTTGAATGGCTTTGGGTTAATAGCGAACGTGTGAATATTGATGTTAGATTGATTTTATGCGGTTTAATTGAATACAAGTAAATATCGTCGCGTTATGTGAAAGAAGGTTGTGGATGCTAGAATGCGTTTGGAATCAATGGTTGATGCCATTAGAATGTTTTGTTGGTATTATGGTTGATGAATTGGGCGAGCCATATTCTCGGGAGAGCGCACTTACAGGGGAAGTCTTGAAAATTCGTAAAATTTGGTGTGCGCTTGGAATTGGATTCTAAATGTCTTTGGCTAATGTTTGACATTTAATGGCGTATTGTAGATCTTGGAAAGTTCGCGACGTAAGCTTGGATTAGCTTGGGAAGCGGCCAAGGTATGTAAAGCTCACCTTTCTTTCTTTGGCATGTCTTAGTACTATTAGGCTATGACTCGAGCCTTGGGGTAATTCCACTCTTAGAATCCGAGCTTAGGTATGTACCTTGTTCATCCCTTAACATTTACTCTTTTGACGGGACCAAAATAAGATTTTCATGTTTTCAAAAGAATGAATTTCAAAGGTTTTATAAAGACTTTGACCACAAAAAGGGTCCCGAACTTCAAACGTCCGTAACTTTTGCATACGAGCTCGGATTGCCCCAAAACATAATATGTATGTTCATAAGGCATAACTTTCCCCTACCTACCCTAGTCGGGCTCGGACGGGGGTCGACACCCGTCCGTGGGGCCCGCGACCTTTTTATGCTTATTCTGGACGACCTTCGGAAAAATGTAAGTTTCATTTCATTTGGACTTTTGCATATGAATTTTTCTTACTTACCTAATGATTTATGATTAAAATTTTATGCATATGTACGCTCACGACTCTGCTCGTGCTCATGGTTATTACTTCGTTCACCGAGTCCCGGGCCGGTTATGCTCGTGCGCAATATGATAAACTCCGGTGTGATGCTGTGTTACGGTTCGCCGAGCTCCTCCCCAGAGGGCCGGGTTCCGTTTGGTGTGATGCTGTGATATGGTGTGTACGGTCGGCTATGATGTGTTACGGGGATTTGTCGGGTTACGGAGATCTGAAACCTTCTGGTGTGATGCTGTGGCGTGGCGCCAACGACAGGCGGGCGACCACCGTTCTAAGAGCTTGTGCATGATTTGCATTCTAAATACATATTTTGATACTTTGCATATTATGTCTATCTTCTGTACATTGTTCCTATGGTTCTGTATTTCTGCTTTACATACTCAGTACATATTCCGTACTGACCCCCTTTTTCTTCGGGGGCGCGTTTCATGCCGCGTTGTGTACACCTGTGTGAGTCAAGACGTTAGCAGGAAATGTTCCAGCGGGATTGGCGAGCTCCACTTGTTCCGGAGTGCTGCCGAGTCAGAGTCTGTGCATACTATGATATCCGAGTCATGTTAGAGACTTTGCAGACAGAGTCATATGCATCAGATGTCTGTTGTGAGCGGCTCTATAAGCCGTCATTTTGTGATATGTGATATTACAGATTCTGTACGTTCGCAAGTTTGTATTTGATTTGAAAGTATGTATTTATGATTTGGCCATGGGCCCAATGTGAGTATGTGTGTTACGATAGTCCGAGGGTTCGCTCGGCCCTGGAAGAGGGTCGGGTGCCCATCACACCCTATCGGAAATTGGGGTGTGACAGTACTGAGGACAGGACGTTGAGGGAGGCCGTACAGTTATTGACGACGATAGTGGCGGGACAAGCTCGCGGACGCGGGCAGAGAGGTAATGATAATGATGACAGGCGTGATAGCCTGAGGGTTCGCGATTTCTTGACATGCAGCCCCCCTGAGTTTTTCGGGTCTAAGCCCGACGAGGACCCCCATGATTTCATTCGGCAGATGAGACGCTCATTGGGACTGGTCAGGCTTCGAGAGACCGAGTCCGTTGAGTTAGCCTCACACAGGTTACGGGATATTGCACTTAATCGGTATGAGTCCCGGGAGCTATCCGGGGGTGAGGATGCTTGACCCACGTGGGATGAGTTTACGGGCGCCTTTCTCCGTCACTTTCGCCCCCGAGTTGCGGAGGGCGAGAGAGTTGATCGATTTTGCGATACGACGCAGGGGTCGGAGTGTTCGTGAGTATAACTTGGAATTTGATTCTCTGGCCCGGTATGCACCTGCTATAGTGGCGGATATGGCCGACCGAATGCATCGATATGTGATAGGGTTGGACAGCTACTTGATTGACAGCTGCATGACAATGGCGGCGCAGACCGATATGGACATCGCCCGGTTGCAGGCGCACGCCCGAGGGGGATGGAAGACCGGCATCGAGCCGAATAGTCCGGAGAGATCGTGATAGGAGGCCGCCCAAGGGCCGGATCGGGCCGGGGTATTCGGGGAGATTCCCGAGGCGGGCGACCTCGGTATCGTCCGGTGGATATTTCCGCGCGGCCGGGATACACAGTCTGTTAATAGGCGATTTGATGACATAGGACCGTCCAGGGCAGACCAGAGTTCCAGGGCCTTAGGTCCTCAGGCAAGCGGAGGTTCCAGTCAGATGAGACCACCCAGACCTCCGTGCCCCCACTGTGGGAGGTCTCGCCGGGAGAGTGTTTCGTGCCGGCGGTGCGTTGTTTAATTGTGGGCCGTCGGGGCCATCGACGAGGGATTGCCGGCTAGGGTTGGTTTGGGCGGTGCGGCGCGACCGGGTCAATTGCCGGTTCATCCTCCTTCACGGCCCATGCGCCCTATGGGTCGGGGTGTGCGGCACCGTGAGGCCGTGGCGAGAGGTCGCGGCGGAGTCCCCAGTTCCAGCGGTCCTGCGAACCGCATATACGCTTTGGCAGGTAGGCGGGATCCAGAGGCGGCACCGAATGCGGATACAGGTATATGAGCCCTTATTGAAATATTCTTATGTATGTGTATTTGTTGTGTGAATGTTGTCTGGTAGCGGCGAGTAGGGACCCGAAAGCCGATAATTAGGTATTTGCAAATAACGCCGATCAAGGTATGTCTGTTACCGTAGGGAATTTGGGTATCTGGAATGGGAAGTAGGCATGTCCGTAGGTGAGAAGTTAGTGTCGAGGGTTGGAGAGGGCTAAAATAGTAAGTGTGTTGTGAGAGCGTTTGGAAATCTGTTAGGGCTTCAATTTACTCCAGATTATGTGATGAAAGTCATGTGGTAAGGCGGACGTGATTATACTGGGGGTAAAGCATCGTATTTCATCGGAATTCCGAGGTTAAGCGTGCTGGGGGTGAGAGCAAATTCAGGATGGGTGACCCCCTGGGAAGTTTTTTTTGGAAATCTTGTAAGTTCAGATGTAAGAGGCAAATGAGAAGCTAGGATTGACTTGATGTGTGAACGGAAAGTTGAAAGACGAAATCTAAGCCAAGGAGCAGTAGAAGAGTTTGAATTAAAGTTAGCAATAAGATAAAGAAGGAAGGAAAGAGTATGATTGGCTGGTACGGCTATGTGTTATGGTAATAACGGGAATCTTCCCCGAGGTCCTTATGCGACCTTATAAGACTAGTTAAACATTCGAGGACGAATGTTCCAAAGGGGGGAAGGATGTTACATCCCGTATTTTGAACGACGGGACGATTCGGGTTAACTATGATAAGTTAGGGTCAGGACCATTCCGGGGTGCGAAGTCGGGACGCGTGACCTTCGATTTTGTCATAAGACCTAGGTATGTATGATTTTATTGACATGGATCATTTAGGAAAAAAATTGGGACCAAAGATGGAATATTGGAAAATGGCCAATTATTGAAAAAAATGGAGGGAGTAAAACATGGCCATGTGGCCGGCCACCTTTGAGTGGGCCATGGCCACATGGTTGGCTATTATATGAAAGATAAAAGATGACTAAGGGACCATTATATCATCATCTTCACTCCTTAAGAAAAATCAAGAAACTTGGAGAAAACAACCAACAACCATTCGGCCATAGGAGGAAAAATCAAGACCAAGATTAATCCATCCCAAAATTATTTCTCCTAAGCAAATCTACTAATTGGAAGGTTCTTGATAACGTGGAGTTGTTGTTTCTAGCGTTGGATTGTTCGTTTTCATCCTTGGCCAACTTTGGACAAGTTGAGGAGTTGTGAAGAAAGGTAAATTCTAATCTTGTTTTATGAGTTATGGAAGGTTTATGTGTGTTGTTGTATGTTGATATGGATGAAATTCATGAGATATAGCATGATGAAGTTGAGCCATGTGCTATGGTGTTTGGCCGTGTGCATGGATGTTGTGTGTCTAAGTGATGAATTAAGTTTATGTGGCACGTTTGGTTATTGTAGAGTGGTGAAAGGAATGAAAATCATGAGGTATGTATGTAAGTGTGTTGGCCGAATATGGCCCCTTATGTATGTCAAGAAATGAATTAGTTTTCTTGGAATTTTGGTTGTTAATGTTATGTGGATCCTATGTTGAAAATAAGAGTTTAATGATTCAAATTGGTATTGTAAGTGTTATGGGCTGATTTGGAAGGTTTGGTGCATTTAGTGTAATTTTTATGTTTATGGAAATGGCATGGTTAGAGTATAGATTGTTGGAGTAAATCATGTTTTGAAATCAAGGAATGTGTTAGAGTTGAGGTTCTCGGGTTTGGGACCATTTCGGGTGGAATGGAGTATTTGTTGGGTTGTTGGAAATATTGTATGAATTATTTAAAGAGTTCTTGAATGTTGTTTGAATGGTTTTGGATTGATAATTGAATATGCGTTAGTTTGATTACATGTTGGTTTGTAAGTATGTAGTTGTAGTAAGCATAATTGGAATATTGTTGGAATGTGTGGAGAAGGATTATTAATGTTCGAATGTGTTTGAATTGATTATGGATATTGTTGGAATGATTGTTGGTGTTGTTGTGTTGTTGAATTTGGCCGAGTTGAATTCTCGGGGTTGGTCTATTTTCAGGGGAAGTGCTGCCCAAATTCCTACAAAATTATGTGTTAGTTTGGAAATGAGCCTCTAAATGCTTGGTTGACGTTGGTATTTATTGATGTTATGTAGATCTTGGAGAATTCGAGATATAGATTTGATTTGGATTAGCGTTGTGTGCGAGCGATGTATGTAAAGCTTAACTCTTCTTTCTTTTGGCATGTCTTAGTTGTACATAGGCTACGACACGAGTCTCGAGAAAATTCTACTCTCACAATCCGAGCATGTCTATGATTCGCGTTTGTCTCTCGATATTCATATGTTGATGTGAGAAAATATTGGCTTTGATGTTTTTGGAATAATTGATTTTTTCTTCTCTCTTAAAATTGCATAAAAGTTGGTTTTCAAAAGAGTTTTATCCTTAAACGATGTTGAAACTACGAACTGCCGTAACTTTCGACTAAGGGCTCGGATTGCCTCGATATCGCTGTGGGAGGTTGTATGACGTGTGATGAGTATGTTTTCCATAGGCGGGCCCGGCTCGGGTTGACACTCGTCCGTGGGTCCCGCGACCTTCCTTTGTACATTTCTGACGACATTTGAAAGAGTTTGGTATGACGATTTTCCCGATTCCCAAGTATGGTCATTTTACTTACTTTTTGAACTTATGATAATGATTTCATGCACATGGTTACTCACGACTCGCTCGTGCGTGTTGTTGGTACATCTTTCACGGTTCCGGTCGGTTTGTTGTCGTGCGCACTATGATATATTCCGGTGTTATCGTGTTACGGTTCCGAGACCTCGCCATAGGGCCGGGTTCCGTTTATGGAGTTATCTTTGTGATATGGCTTATGATGTGTTGTGATGATGTGTTGCGTTCGGGGTTGTACGGAGATTTGAAACCTTCCCCGGTGTTATCTTGTGTTATGGCGCCATCGACAAAGCGGGCGACCATATTTTTTCGTGCCCTTTTGCATGCTTTCTATTTTGAAAATAAACATTTGGCATTTTGGAAATGTACTTACTTTCGGTACTCGTTTCGAATGTGACTCGATTTATTTATCGTATTTTCGCTTTGCATACTCGGTACATATTTCGTACCGACCCCTTTCTTCGGGGTGCGTTTCATGCCCGCAGTACGACGGCCGCTTTGGCGATCCGCCGATTTAGAGACTTATCCTTTGTGTTGGAGTGCTCCTTTTATCCCGAGCCTACATCTTGGTATATATACTCGTTCGTTGCATACGTGTGTGTGTGTTCGGGGGTACGGCGGGGCCCCCCCGCCATATGATTCTTGTTGGTTTGTTTAGAGGCGTAGACGTATATGTGGTTATGTGCCTATCCGGTCGATGGGTTTGTATATTATATGTTTTGGGCCGTACGCCATCGGATAGCCTTGTCGGCTTTCGATATATGTATATATATATGAATGGGTTTGAGATGTGTTTGAGACAGCGTTTGATATTTGTATACGCGTAAGCCAGCTGCGTGTGATTTGGGTTTGATGAATGCGTTTGGGTGCCCAACTCGGGCACTAGTCACGGCCTACGGGGTTGGGTCATGACAAAGAGTCATAAACGTGCTCGGATTGCGAGAATCGAATTTTCTCGAGGCTCGTGTCATAGCCTACTTGAAGCTAAGGCATGCCAAAAGAAGAAAGGATTGTGCTTTACATACCTCAAACGCTCTCCAAGCTACTCCAAACTCAAGCTAACGTCAACCTACGCCTCGGGCTCTCCAAGGTCTACAAGTATGTCATAATATGCCAAACATTAGCCATAGGCATTTAGGCATTAAATTCCAAACTAACACTTAATTCTACAGAAATTTGGGCAAAAAAAGATTTCCCCCCGTAAATAGGCCAACCCCGAGAATTTAACTCGGCCAAATCAACAACAACAACAACAACAACAACAACAACCAACCTAGCAACATTAATAATCAATCCGGAAAGCATTCTAACATTAAATACTCTCTTTTACATCATTCAACAACATTCATAAATTCAATTTAACGGCTTACCTTCAAGCCAACATCAACGCTCATACATTCCAAAACTAACCCGAACCCATACCAACAACATTCAAGAACATCTTAAACAATTCATATAATATTTCCAACAACCCAACACTTGCTCCAATTTACCCGAAAACAGCCCCCAAACCCGAGAACCTCACTATAACACACTCCTCATTTCCAAATCATGATTTGCACCAACAATCCACATTCTAACAATGTCATTCTTATAATTATACAAGTTACATCAAATGTACAATAACCTTCAAACCAGCCCATACAACTACAACATCAATCTTGAGTCATTAAACTATTATCGTCGACATAGAATTCATAACGACAACAACCAAACTACTAATTAACAACAATCCATTTCTTGTCACATAAATAGCCTACATTCGGCCAACACCTCCTACAAACATATATAGATGATTCTCATTCATTTCTTCACCCTATAACGATCACAACATGCTAACTAAACTTCAAGTCATTACTTCAATACAACACAACACACACACACCTCACACGGCTATGCACTACACACACAACCTTCACTCCAACATGCCATATTTTATGATTTTCATCCATTTTAACATACTACAACATGCATACAACCTTTATAACACATAAAACAAGATCAAATCTTACCTTTATTCTTCAACTTCACAAATAGGCTAGGGTTTGCGATCTACACAACGGATGGTTTGATGACCCAAACAACACTTCCACGTTACTTAGGGACCTCCAATTAGTGGATTTGCATCAACAAAATAATTTTGGGATGGCTCAATTTGAAGTTGATTTTCCAAGGGTTTGGCCGAGAGCCTCCTTGAAGTTCATCCAAGTTCCTCTTTTTTTTTTCTAAGTGTAAATGAGGAAAGATGACTTAGAAGTCATCTTTTAAGCTCCCACATGATTCACATAAGTGTCTATGGCCCACACATATGTGTTGGAGCAATTAAAATTGGACACAAAATGTGTGGGACCATCCAACAAGCCACACGGCCAAGGGCCAATTTTTGCATGATTTTCAACTTTCCAATACTACAATTTTGGTCCCAAATTTTCCTAATTGTTCCATACCAACAAATTCATGAACAACTTATGTCTCAAAATCAGATCGAAGGTCAAAAGTCCCGACTTTGTATCCCGAAAATGGTTTTGTCCCTAACTTTCCATAGTTAATCCGGATTGTCCCAATGCACAAAATACGAGATATAACATAAAGTCTCTGCAAAAACTTCTCACACCGCCTTAGATACCCTCCTAACTTTCATCCACTTATTGCTGGTTTTCCGATCTTACTAGTTTATTTCAGTAAAGGGTCTCATTTGTAGCTCAGGCATCCATATCAAACACATTACCGTGTCGATTGTTTCCAGCTCATCCTTGCATTTCCTCTCACCCGCTTCCCCCCTTTAGGGGTGTACTTATATCATTATCTATTTATACTTGCCTCACGTCCTTACTTCTGATCTCAATTAGGCAATACTCTTACTCCGACAACAAGTATCCAAGGTTCTCTCGGAATATTATCTTTACCCCAACCTATATCGGGTGCTTCCTCTGGTATCCCCTCATCATTTCTCCCATTTATGCCTATCTCTTCTTCTGTACACGAGAAATCTTATGCCCTCTCTGTATCCTTCAGGATACATTACTCCTACATAATCTTTCTCTCATTTTCAAAACGTATTCCGTTCATCCACGTTTACCTGTATCATACCAGTCATCTTCTGGCATTTATTCTATCTTCTTTCTCCTCGTCCTACAACTTGGCCTTCCGCCGCCCCGACACTTAGGGCACTCATTTTTCCTCGTTTCTCAACTTTCTATAACCTGGCTTTTCATCGTTCCGTCACTTACGGCACTCGTGTCTTCCGTCACACATCATAACCTATTACTACACGGATGTCTCGCTTTCTTCTTACCTCCTTCTTCCATTAGCTCCTCTTCCTTACCGACCTGATGATCCGCCCGTCCTACGCGACCTTTTATGGCTTCTGTCCGCTCCGTAAATTCTTATTCTCCTTAAATTAATCTAACTTCTCATTTGCCTCTTACGCCTGAATTTGTGAGACTTTTCAAAAAAAACTTCCCAGGGGGTCACCCATCCTGGAATGCTCTCACGCCAAAGACGCTTAACTTTGGGACTTTGATGGAATACGACGCTTTAACGCTTTCCGATCGCGTCTACCTCACCGCACGACCTTCTACACATAATATTGAGTAAGTCCGAATCTTAACATATTCCCAAAACGCCCTCACAACACATCCCAGCAGCTGTCTTATCAATACATTTCTATCCGTCACAATTCTTTTTTTTTTTGTACCCTTGTCTTACTCGTATCATTACTTCCCGTGACTATAATCTTATCATATTTTTCTCCTACCTATTGACTCAGTCAGGGCCTTAACATATTACTATATCCGAACCTACCAGCCCTTCCTAATCGTCTTTTGGTATCACAAATCCGTTCCAAATTCCTTGTTACCATATCTTCATCGGCCTCCTATTTATTATTATTGCTAATTCTGCAATTTAACTTATTCTTCCAAAAGGGCAGCCGCACTTACGGCTTGGTCAAATCCCATCGTTACTATTCATATGACCTTTTCCAGACATATCCCAAACTTACATCTTACTCTCGTATTATTTCCAGAAAAATTTCGGCAGAGTTTCCTCTGTATTCCTTACTATCCAAAATCCGCACGCATGAAATACCAACATTGCCTCACGGGGCCATCGCATATATGTATGTATCATATCATATCGTATTGTATCACGACATAACGTGGCTTCCAATATCCATAACGGTCTGAAAATAATGGACTTACCTTATACACTTAACACGACCACGCGTGTCACACTTTCCTGTCTACTTTCCCTTTTACTTTCCAACTTTACATTTCAATCGTACATCAATACCGTACTCAACATACGTCTTTCGTACCTTTGCTTACTGCGTGCTTGTAACTTCCATTATCGTCGGTCACCTTCTTCGATCAATATCATTCCTTTGCTGCAACCGAAGGTTAGTGCAAAATATCTCATTTCCTATGACTCGGCTCTATGGCACGATCTAAGAGGTGAAAGAAGAGTAACCATCCTAGATGCCCCGTAGCCTCCTGTTTATAAATGTGGCCGGCTTCACACTATAAACAGGACTCTACCGGACACGACTTTGCAGACAACTCCTAGGACGAACTGCTCTGATACCAATTTGTCACACCCTAAATCCGATAGGATGTGATGGGCACTCGACCCTTATTTAGGGCCGAGCGAACCCGCTGACTCTCGTAGTACTCATAATCAGGCTGGCCCTCAAATCATGACACAAATACAGAATGAAAGTTTTTTTTTTTTCCGAAGAACAATATACTTTTTACCTTTCTCAAATCAAATAAAATCTGTAACATATGAAACTTATAATACAACGCATAATAATACATCGGCTTACATAGCCGCTTACAGAACCGACATCTTATACCCACGACACTGTCTGCAAAGTCTCTAACATAGAACGAACTGTCATAACATAGTTCTCTGACTCGGCTGCACTCCGGAGAAAATGGAGCTCGCCAATCCCGCTGGAACATCTTCTACTAAAATCTTCAGCTCATCTGGGTGTACCTGCGCGGCATGAAACGCAGCCCCCGAAGAAAGGGGGTCAGTACGGAATATGTACTGAGTATGTAAAGCATGAAATGTAGTAAGCGGGATCATACTGAAATAAAGAGTACGGAAAATCATAAGACTTGCCTTTGAAAACATATATCATGCATATCAATATCATAAAACTGTCATGTATGCATATAACGTGTCCCGGCCCTCTCGCGAGGGACTCGGTAAGTAAAATCATCATATAACATATAGCGTGTCCTGGCCCTCTAGTGAGGGGCTCGGTGAATAGCGTGTCCCGGCCACGCTAGCAAGGGACTCGGTATGCCATCCTGGCCGCCATCCCCATCATCACATCATCATACACATATATATAGCGTGTCCCGGCCCTCTAGTGAGGGACTCGGTGAATAATGCAAAGGAATGTGCACGAATGCGTGTCCTGGCCCGGGTCTCAGTGAAAGATACCTTGAGCTTGGCACGAGCAGAGTAGTGAGAAACCATATGCACATAAAGCATTTTTAGAGACTCAATGAAGTAGTCAGAACGAATCGTCATTTGAAAATCCGAACAATAGTTATATCAAAAATCTTTCGGACGGTACTCGGAAACATATCAAATATCATAAGTATATCAAAGTATCGTAGGGACCATAGTCGTATATCAAATCATTCCGAGCCCGCCTATGAAAAATCAAGGTCATTATACGTTACAAAACTTTCTACGAACGTTTCAAAGCAATCCGGTTCTTTTTACGAAAGTTACGGACATTTCTAGACATAGGATTCTTTAGGGACAAAATCCTTTATGCAATCTTTGAAATCCAAACATACATGAGACTTAAGGACCATATGAAGAATATCACATCATCAAGCAAATAAGAGTCGTATACATACTCGGACCGTAAGAGCGAAGTTACCCCCAAGGCACAAATCTTGTCATAGCTTAATTACATCTAAGACATGCCAAAGAAAGAAAGAGTAAGCCTTACATACCTTAGCCGCTTCCTAAGCTAATCAAAACTTGAGTCTCGACTTCTCACGATCTACAGTGATGTCATTATGCATCAACCATTAGCTATAACACTTAAGAATCCGATTCCAAATTAACACTTTGTCTACAAAAATTTCGGCAGCATTTCCCCTAAAACTTCAACATCCCCGAGAATTTAACTCGGCCAAATCAACAACAACCAAACCAACAACCATACTAGTAATATCCATAAGTGATTCAAAATGCATTCTAACATTAATAATTCCTTTCAACACAATTCAACAACATTTCATTTGTATTCAAATAAACTACATACAATCAATTCAATACCAATGCTCACATATTCGATTACTAATCCGCAACCATTCACACATGATTTAAGAACATTCCAAGCAATCCATACAATATTCAAAACAACCCAAACAATAAGCCATTCCACCCGAAATCCTTCAACTACATTAGGAACATTAATAACACATTTTCTTCTTCCAAATTCATAAACTATATCAACAATTCCATACGTTTTTAACATTATTTCGATAAATTCAAGAAACCACATTAAAATCACAATAAGTCCCAAATCAGCCCACACGGCCATAGCTCAACTTAGATCATTAAATCTTCATTCTACATCATGGAATTCACATCCACAACAACCAAAACACTAAATAATACCAATTCATTCCTTCTACACACATAATCCATATCCACGGCCACACACCATCATACAAAATTTCATGACTTTCATCCATTTTCTTACACTATGACACGTCCAAAACATCCATAAAGCATGTAAAGGAGGATTGAATCTTACCTTTTCCTTCAATTCCTCTTCTCGGCTAGAAGTAGTCCTAACAACAACGAATGATTTCCTCGTTCCAACAACTACTCCACGTCGACGAGGACCTTCTAATTAGTAGGAAAGCATGAAGAAATAATTTTTTCCTTAATCATCTCCGAAGGGCATCCATTCGGCCAGCCATGGCCGAATGCCTCTCCTCTTCTTCCTTTTCTTTTCTTGAATTTTCTAGACTTAACAAAATGATGAATTGGTCTTCCTTTTCAAGACTTAGTCATATTTATATATACAAAGGGGCACATGGCCGGTCATGTGCCCTTTATTTTCCTCCAATTTTCTCAAATTTTCTAGAATTTTCTTAAACTATAAAAGATGAATTTGTAGTCTTGCTTAGTCATTCCATGCATGTGCATATGTATAGCTCCACGAAATATGTAATGTACACATGTGCCATATCATGGCATGAAAATATTGGCCAACCATGAGTGGGGCCCACTTTCCACTATACATGGCCACTTTGGCTTTTCATGGCCATTTCATGTAATAATAATTTTTTTCCCACATTCCAAGTTTGCCCTTACTTTTCCTTGTTCCAATTTTACCCTTAATGCTCCATACCAATAAAAGATGAACGTGCAACTTATGCATTCTTAACAAACCGAAAAATATAACCTCGTCCTTCACTTCCCGCCATTAACTCGGAATATTCAAATGTACAAAACGCGAGGTATAACATATGGTCACGGAAATGACGGCGAGTGTAAGAAAAGAAAGGGAAATTAGAAGAAGGAAATAAGAAGAAAGCGAGATAACAGTGTAGTAATAGGTCATGACATGTGTAGCCAAGGATACGAGTACTATAAGTGACGGACCGTGAAAGACCCTCGGTTACAGAGAGGATGAGGAACGAGGTAAAAGCGAGCAGAAATCCAAAGGCCGATAACCAAGTATTTATAAGTAACGGCGATCAAGGTGTGTTCATCACCATTGGGAACCTGGAAGTCTAAGACGGAAGATAGTTGTACCCACAGGTGAAAAGTGAATATTTAGGATTGAAAGAGGGCTAAAATAGTAATTGTGTTATGGGAGCGTTCGGAAATCTGTTAAGACTTCAATTTACTCCGGATTATGCGATGGAGGTCGTGCGGTGAGGTGGACATGATAATACTAGTATTAAGGTATCGTATTTCGCCAGAGTTCCAAGGTTAAGCGTGTCAGCGGGGTGAGAGAAATTTCAGGATGGGTGACCCCCTGGGAAGTTTACTAAAAATCCTATAAAGTCACTCACAGGAGAGCCAAATGGGAAGCTAGAGTAGTCTAAGGGGAACTAGAATATATAGAGTGGGCGGAAACCTTAAGAGGTCGCGCAGGTCGAGGCGGACTAAATCGGTGAAGAGAAAGAAGGTGCGTTACAGCTATAGAATTATGGTGAGTTTGAATAGCGTTTGGGAATGTTTTGTAAGCAAGATAGTAGTAATTATGTTTATATAGGTATGCATATGATATCCCGTATATGTCTATATCAGCGGATATGTGTATTCCGGCAGTCAACGCAGTGGTATATGGAAGGCATAAATCGGACAGGGTCACGCAGTTCAAGTGAAAAGAAAAATGAATGGCACAAATGTTACGAGGCAAGGCGATGCTATTTTCGCTACAAAGTTAAGCTTGGGAAGTACTAACACAATGATACTTGGAAAAGAAAGAAAGTGCCGCCTAATTAAGATTGGGAAATGCGGACACGGGGCAAAATATAATCGTGCAATAACATAAGTACGCCCCTAAAGGGGGAAGCGGGTGCGAGAAATGTAAGTGCTAGATAGAGACAATCAACACTACAAAATATTGGATAGGGATACTCGGGCTACATGTAGGATTCCTTGCCGAGACAAGTTAGTAAGATCCAAAAGCTAGAAAAAAGGGTAGAAGCTAGGATGGTAATTGAGATAGTGCTGAGAATTAATTGTAGAGATGTTGAATGATATGACATCAGAAAGTGGAGGCTTAAAGGAGAATACGACAAGAGAGCGATAACGAGTAACTTACCGAGGCATTGTGAAAGGTAACACTGCGGTGCTAGATTAGAGGCTAAGATGTGGGCAATAGGGTTGTTCGTTAATGGTACTGCGACCTAAGAGTAGTAAGGGAGTAAAATAGAAAACCTCCTATAACAGGAAATGAGAGCATCAGAGGAGTGAATAAAGGAAAGGAAAAGAGTAGGACAGGATAGGCTACAAGCGAATGTTAGGACGGAAGGAAGATGTGGGGCAGAGTGAACCGGGGAGAAAGGAAGATCGTGGATCGAGAATGAGTGTACTCTATACAAAGGGTACAAGAACGAATATTTGTATGTTAAGAATGAGACCAAGCGAATATCTAATGAGAAAAGTTTGGATTCAGTAATAACAATACAGTGATCATATTCTGGGTGCATTAAGGAAAGATGTAAAGAAGGTTTGAGCTAAAATACCGAGATAGAAGTAGTACCGAGGACGAACGATAGGACATGGCTATGGTTGAACCAAAGATCTATTCCGGTACCGGTTGTAAGAGCAAAGAGGCGGAGACAAAGTAAAACATAAGGATTAGTAAAGCCACGCTAAGGTATTTTTGGGCTAAATTGAGCACCTTCGCATACTTTTGTAAAGATTGCAACATAATGTGTGACCGGAAGGTTGCGGGCAAGATCTGAGCAAAAGGACAGTTGCAGAGTTCGAATTAAAGATAAAGGAATGATACGAGACAATGTGCCTGGAGTGATACAAGCCGAGTAAAGGAGGATTATAAGATGATTTAAGCAAGATGGTCAAGCTAGCTGGTTACTAAAAGAGGGTGAATTTATACGTCAAATTTTTTTCAGAATTATATTAGCTGATGATAGTTAAAGTGGGGACGGCTATTAGCAACTCGTAGACGACGTAAAACCATATGACGACAATTGGTGTCGACACTTAGAATCTCAGATTGGCAAGTGAGTATGCTTAAAGATATCACCCATAAAAGGTGTAATAAGATTCGACAAGGAAGGGAAGTTTAACTCGAGATATATATTGGACCTTATTACAATGTTCGCAAGGTAAGGAGGTTGCGTACTAAAGACGTGGCTTTTTGGTTAAGATATTGTGGCGGAATAATAACAGGAAGGAGATGACTTGTGAAGCTGAAGAGAAAATGAAGGAGAAATGTAATCAGTAGATGGGACTACATACTATAGTAATAAAGGAAACCCCCCCCTCCTCCCCGCCGAGATCCTTATGAGACTTTATGAGATTAGTTGAACATTTGAGGACGAATGTTCTAAAGGGGGGAAGGATGTTATATCCCGTATTTCGTACATCGAGACAATCCGAGTTAACCATGATAAGTTAAGGACAAGACTATTCCGGGAGGCGAAGTAGAGACTTTTAACTACGACTTTATTTTAAGACATAAGTTGCTTATGATTTTAATGGCATGGAATATTAAGGAAAATTTGGGGTTAAAAGTGAATATTGGAAAGTTAAAATCCATGAAATAAAAATGGCCAAGTGGCCGGCCACATGGGTGTGGGCCATGGGCCACATGGATGTTTTATATATGTGATTAGAAGATGACTAATTAAATCATCTTCATCATTCTCACCCTTAGAAAATTCAAGAAACTTGGAGGGAAAAGAAAGAAGGCCATTCGGCCATGGTGGTAAAAAAAAATTGAAGCCCAAAAATAGTGATCAAAAAAAATATTTTCTTCTAGTATTCCAACCAATTGGAAGGTCCTTATTAACGTGCTTAAAAATTGACAATCATGTTGTTGCTTCATAATTTAAACTCATGTTGTGATATATATTTCGTATTTTTGTACGTCGGATTATTCGCAAGCGAGGTGGGGCCCACACATTGAATTTTTTTTGGGACATGCGACAATTTATATGAATCACATATGTGAAGTTAAACATAACTCAAGAAGTACCCTTGAGCCAAATCAAAGTGGAAGTCCTCCAAACAAATATTTTTAAGTAACGTTTTCGGGTGATCTGACTTCGAGGGGCAGAAACGGTATTATAAGTTTGAAATTTGGAAAAACACAAAAGATAGAAGTTGTAGATAATTTAATTATATTTCCAACCATAGGTCATTGGCCCACAGGTGACATCGGAATAAGGAGATATGGACATTTTAAGATGGAAAGGTCAGTGGGCTAGGCCCAAACCGGGCCCAATCGGGTTAGGCCCATGAGCCATGCCTATTTAAGTGAAATTTCAACCCTTTCCTCTCATTTTTCAGACCAAGAACACCAGAAAATTCTGGAAAGAGAGAGAGAAGAGCCTTGGAGAGAAGAAAAACCAATTTTGACCGAATTCCGAAGCCCATGAAGAGAAAAGTGTTGTACGCGTTGTCTTCAATTTGAGCTAAAAATAAACCAAGGAGAAGAGTGATAACGTGGGGGCTGCATGCTTAAGGTATGAATATGGTTCCTTTTCATTGTTAACGAGTTTATTTAGAATTTTAGCGGATTAGCACGGAGGGAATAGCCTGATAAATTCGTTTGTTGGTGTTGTGAATTATGGAAGGAGATTTGAAGAGAAATTTTGATGAAAATAAATGTATTTAACTTGTAAAATGTGAAGGCTGTTGTTATTGATGTTGTTCATATGTATTCCGACTCCTTTACGGAAATAAAATTATTAAATAGTTATATCGCAAATTTGGTTGGTTGAGAAATTTAGAAAATAGTGTGCGGGCTGTTTTATGGCATACGTCGGTATTGAAAATGATGTTAATACTATTGGTATTGTTGTTGATGTTGTTGGTTCCGAATTGAGAATTCGGGCTAGGCATATAAACTGTGGGAAATCTTGCCCAAATTTCGTAGAATTAAGTGCCACTTTGGATTGAATTCCTAAGTGCACCGTAGCTAATGTTAGTGTTTAATAATGTTGTTGTAGATTTTGGGAAGCCGCGACTTAGTTTGGATTAGCTTAGGGAGCGGACAAGGTATGTAAAGCTTACTCTTTCTTTCTTTTGGCATGTCTTAGACGTAAGTAAGATATGACATGATATGTGCCTTGGGATTAACTCCATTCTTAAGTTCCGAGCATGTTTACGATTCTTATTTTCTTCTTAATGTTGGCATTCTTAATGTAGTAGAATTATGGACCTTACGTCTTTTGTATAATTGGATTTCAAATGTTGTAAAAGAGTTTTGCTCCAAAAGGATTTTTATGTTGAAAAATGTCCGTAACTTTCTTAGACGGAACCGGATTGCTTTGATATGTCCGCAAATGATCCTATAACGTATAATGACTCTAACTTTCATGGGCGGGCCCGGATTGGTTGATGCATATCCGTGGTCCTCGAGATTTTCTTTTGTATAGTCCTAACGACTTTTTTTTTTTAAAGAACTTAACATGATTACCGTTTTAACTCTCGAGCGTCGACTACTTACGTATCCATTGAGTCCGTGATGATGATTTATGTGCATATGGTTTCTCACTACTCTGCTCGTGCAAAGCTCAATATGTCTTTCACCGAGTCCCGGGCCGGGTACGTATTCGTGCACACTCCACTGCATTGTTCACCGAGTCCCTCACTAGAGGGCCGGGTACGGTATATATATATGATGATATGATGATGTGATGATGTGGGGACGGCGGCCAGGATGGCATATGATGATTCTATTCACCGAGTCCCTCACTAGAGGTCGGTACGGTATATATATATATATATATGATGACATGATGCATATAATGACATGATGCTATGATGATTACTTCACCGAGTCCCTCACTAGAGGGCCGGGTACGGTATATATATATATGTACATGTATATGATGATTTTACTTACCGCATCCCTCACTAGAGGGCCGGGGCACGTTATATCTATGCATATGTACAAGATGATTTTCTAATTATGTTTCTCAGTTTCATAATGAATTTGATATGATATTGACACGCATGATTTATGTTTCAAGGCAAACCTCATGATTTTCCTATACTTTTTATCTCAGTATGATTTCTTTACATGTGTTTCATGCTTTACATGCTCGGTACATATTCCATACCGACCCCCTTTCTTCGGGGCCGCGTTTCGTGCCACGCAGTGTATGCGGATGAGTAGGAGATGTTCCGGTGGATTGGCGAGCCCCATTTCTTCCCGGAGTGCTGCCGAGTCAGAGTATCTGTGTTGTGGTATCTTGGGTTATGTTAGAGACTTTACAGATAGAGTCGAGTGTATGATATGTCAGTTTTGGAAACGGCTATGTAAGCCGATGTGCCATTATCATTTTGTTACAGATTTCATATGTTTACCGATTTTACCTGATTTGAGAAAGATGAATAGTATGTTGTTCTTGAAAAACTTTCTTTATGCATTCCTTTCATGATATAAGGGCCCAGTAAGATTATGTGTATCACGAGAATCGGCAACCGGTTCGCTCGGACCTAAGTAAGGGTCGGGTGCCCATCATGCCCTATCGGAAATTAGGGTGTGACAAATTGGTATCGAGCGATTCGTCCTAGGGGTTGTCTGCAAAGTCGTGTCCGAGAGAGTTTCGTTTATGGTTTGAAGCGCGCCACATTTATAAACGGGAGGCTACGGGCATCTAGGATATTTACTCTTCTTTCACATCTTAGATCGTGCCATAGAGCCAAGTCATAGGAAATGAGATTCCTTACCCTGACCTTTGATTTCAGCAGAAGAATGGCATCGACAGAAGAAAGTGATTAGCGATATTGGAAGTTACAAAGCACACAAGTAAGCAAAGGTATGAAAGGTATATGTCGGGTAAGGTATTGAAGTACGATCGAAATGTAAAGTTGAACACTAAAAAGGAAAGTAAACAGGAAAGTGTAACAGGTGCGGTTTGAGCGGGGCATACGAGGTATGTTCATTATTTTAAATCTTGTTGTTGATATTGGAAGCCCCGTGAGGCCGTGATATGATATGATATGCATATATGTATGTTGGCCCCAGAGGCAGAGTGATGGTATTTCTGCATGGTGTTTTGAGATAGTAAGAAATGTAGAGGAAACTCTATCGAAATTTTCCCAGAAATAAAAAGAGAATGAGATATAGGTTTGTAATACGACTTGAAAGGTCGTGCCAATAGTAATGGTGAGATCTGGCTAAGCTACGAGTATGGCTGACATCAAAAAAGAAGTTAAGTACTAAATTGAGGATAAGAATAATTAGAAGGTCGATATCGATATGACAAAAGAAATTGGAGAGGGCTTGTGATGCTAAGAGATGATTTAGAAAAGGCTGGCAAACCTTGATAGAGAGTTATTTAAGGTACCGACTGGATTGATAAGTAGGGATGAATTATGACGAGCTTATGATTAAAAGAAGTAATAGTATGATTAAGACAAGGGTACGTGTTATAGCCCGTATTTCATACGTTCGGATATTGCGAGATAGTGGTGAGAAGTTAAGGACAAGACTGGGTTCCAAAAATTATTTTAATGTACAAGTTGATTTTGAATATTAATTATGACTATTACTAGTATGGAAATATTGTGAAAGGTTAAGGCAAAGAGAGAAAGCCGCAAAAGGGGTCGCGGAAATAATGTGGTAGGCTAGGGGTAAAATGGTAATATTAAGAAAAGTCGAGGGGCAAAACGGGAATTTTACAGAAAAGTTCATGAAAGTCCCAAAGGGGCCATGTGGGCCATGTGAAGAAATAAGGGGCAAGGATGACAAATAAGTCATCTTATTTGGTAAATTTTCTAGAAATTTCAAGAAAGGAAAGAAAGGGATCATGTAGCTATAATTTTAGATGGAAGGACCTATTTATAAATATGGGAAAAATATGGTGGAAGACTTATATATATTTATGTAGAAAGTCATCAATATTCATAATTTCTCTAGAATTTTCAAGAGAGGAGAGAACAAGAAAAAGAAGATAGAAGAGAGGTGGCCATTCGGCCTTGAGGAAAAAAAAGGAGGAAGAAGAGAAAGTTTCCAACTTGTTCTTCATAGCCAAACAATTCCTTGAAGGGCTCTTAACAAAGTGGAGTTGTTATTGGAGCAAGAAAAACATATATTCACATAAGTTGGAAATTCTAGCTAATCGAAGAATCAAGGGAGAAGGTAAGAATTCATTTCCTTTTTATGTTATGGATGCTTGTGCATGGTATAGTGTATGAAAAGGAGTGAAATTCATGAAGAACAAAAATATGGGGGTGTGGCCGTGACCCCCAAAGGCTATCCGTGTGTGTATGTGTGTGTTGTGTGTGTCGTATTGTGTTGTGTTGTGTGTTGGTTGTTGTTGTAGAGTGTAGAAACTATGGGAATTCATGAGAAGTAGGCATAAGGGGGGTTGGCCGAATGGTATAGGCCATGGTAGGGTGTGTTGAATTAATTTTACCTTGCATTATGATTGTTGTTATGGTAAGTTCTATAATGTAAAATGAAGATTTAATGACTAAGGAGTGAAGTTGTGTTAGTTGTGGATTATGGGAAGAGTTGATATAATGTTAGTATGATCCTTGTGATTGAAGTTATGTAAATCGAATGTTATGTTCTTATATGTATGGAAGACAATGACATTGGCATGGTGTTGTTGGAATACATATTATGAGGTTGTTATTATTTTCATTGAAGTTGGAAAGTTTTGGAAGAAGTAGTAAATTGATTGAATTTGGAAATTGTTAGTATTGTTGTTGAGTTATGTTAATAGTTTGGCCGGGTTTGAATTCCCGGATTGTTGTTGTTGAGAATTTGGCTATGTTGAATGTTGAGGATGGTATATTTACGGAGGAAGTCTTTGCCGAAATTTCGGTAGCCAAGTGTTTCCTTAAGATTCTAACTCTAAGGACCCTAATAAGAGTTTTGGTAAATATGACCAATTTGCAGATTTTGAGGAGATTGCGACGCGAATTCGGAATAGCTAAAGAGGCCGGAAGAGGTATGTAAGGTTTCCCCTTCCTTTCTTGGCATGTCTTAGACGTATAGGTTTGATTTCGCGCCTCGGGGACTTTCCTAACTCTAGAAATCCGATTGAAAATAGGTACTATTCATTCGGTAAGATTGAACTAAAAGTACTTGAATTGTGAAAGAAGTGTCTAAATATTCTAGAACGTGCAAGGATAAGACCCGATTACCCTAAGGCCTTCATAAGTAACGTCATGACACGTATCATAGGTAAGTTGAGTACGCCACCTCATTTGACTCGGTGGGCCCTTTGTTCTCGGGTTTTCTTTAGTGCTCGATTATTAAACAATAAGTGTTGTAACTACTTTAATGAGAATACTTCTACGACGATAATGATAACAGAATCAGAGCGCTATATGCGCGCTAATAAATGAACATGGTATAAGTATATTATATAATAGCAGAGTCAGAGCGCTATAGACGCTGATATATATTCATACATGGAATTTTCATATATTTATGGGCGCTATAGACGCCGATATTTATACATGAATTTTCATATATTCATGGGCGCTATAGACGCCGATATTCACACATGGAATTTTTATATATCTATGGGGAAAAGGGAGGTAATGGCAGAGCGTTATATACGCATATCCACCTGATCAGTTGGCATTACATGACTTGATATCGTCCCGGACGCGGGATGCCCGGACGCGGGATGTGCATATTTATGGTTAAATGGATCGGCTGCCGACGCCTCGGCAATATAATATATATATTCTATATTTTATGCATTTATGTATGCATATAAACGAGTAAGGAAAGTTAAGAAAGCACGGCATCTGCCCAAGGGCACCTATATATACAGGTTATCTTCTATCCCAGGACTTGAGTTGTAATCCTTTTATGTCATTATGCATGATTTATGTTCTCGTATATTACTATTCATGCCTTACATACTCGGTACACTATTCGTGCGACGCCCCTTCTTGTGGCGCTGCGTTTCATGCCGCGCGAGGTCGGCAGACAGAGGATTTGATCCTTAAGAGCTCTACCAGGCCGCACTTGGCAGCGCTCCGGTTGTTCGGAGCTCACTCCCGTGGTACCCTTTTGTGTATATATTTTCGGGCGACGACGGTACTCGGTCCTTTCTATGTATAAGTGTATTATGTCTAGAGGCTCGTAACGGATATGTACGATCGGTTATGTATAGTTAAATATGTGGTATTTTGGCATCCTAGTGCTTTGTTGTATAAAGTGATAAGCGAAGCTAATGGTCTATGTTTATAATGACGCCGCTAATGTTAATGTTTAGTTTGAAAAAAAAAAACCTTGCTCATACGACTTGTTAAGAGGTACAGGTACAATGATAGGTAAGGGGTGCTCGGTACGAGTATCGGGTTCCCGTCACGGCCCCTAGTTGGGTCGTGACAGTACGGAGGGAAAGAGGTGTGACGGGTATGAGTGTGTTGATAGGACAGCCTGTGAGATATTAAGGATAAGTTTGACCAGAAAGGGTGAGAAGTTATGAAGTGTTACACTATGGGATCGAATACGAACAGGACATAATAAGGATTGTTACGAAAATGAGTAAAGCCTGGTGAGAAAGTGGTCAAAGCTATGATGTGATCTATGTAGCTAGAGTGTAAAGGTAAGTGTGAAACGAAAAAGCGAGCTATAGAACGAATAAGGAAGGCTTATTAAGTTTTGTATGGGAAGTTAGAATAGAGGGCATATGGTCACGGAAATGACGGCGAGTGTAAGAAAAGAAAGGGAAATTAGAAGAAGGAAATAAGAAGAAAGCGAGATAACAGTGTAGTAATAGGTCATGACATGTGTAGCCAAGGATACGAGTACTATAAGTGACGGGACTGTGAAAGACTCGGTTACAGAGAGGATGAGGAACGAGGTAAAAGGAGAGCAGAAATCCAAAGGCCGATAACCAAGTATTTATAAGTAACAGCGACAAGGTGTGTTCATCACCATTGGGAATCTGGAAGTCTAAGACGGAAGATAGTTGTACCCACAGGTGAAAAGTGAATATTTAGGATTGAAAGAGGCCTAAAATAGTAATTGTGTTATGGGAGCGTTCGTGTCACACCCAGATCTTATTAGGGTGTGATGGGCACCCGACCCTTACTTAGGGCCGAGCGAACCCTCAGACTCTACTGCATACAAAATCACGCCAAACTTTTTTTTTAAACCAAATAAGATTAAATACATAGCAAAATTTTTCAGAAATATTTTTTTTTCTCGTAGCCTTCAAATCGAACAAATTTATAATCATACAAAATTCAATACATAACACGGACCGACATATCGGTACATTTGTGAAGCCACTTACGGACCGACAACCAATACCCACGACGCCATTGTACGCAAAGTCTCTAACATACATCCGAAATCATAACAAACAAACTCGACTTGGCAGCCCTCGGGAGAATGGAGCTTGCCATCTCTGCTGGAACGCCTCCTATAATAACTTCAGCTCATCTGGGAGTACCTGCGTGGCATGAGACGCAGCCCCCGAAGACAGGGGGTCAGTATGGAAAATGTACTGAGCATGTAAGACATGCAATACGTAAACGGAACAATCGAAACAAATGGGACTAAAAAAAATAAGTACATTAGTCAAAATACCAGACGCTTATTTTTCAGACACCAATCAGACATACCTGTCTCATATATCAGAAGGAGTACAGGAGGTAAGTGAGTCAACCCGAGTACTAAAATGCTTATTTTTACAATTACCGATCGCATGTCCGAAGAGGTGCGCAGAAAATACGAGAGCGCACCGGTGGTGTCACACGCGTCGGGACGGGTACGAGCGTACGTAATGTTCAGACGAGGTCATGTATCGAACGAAATACCGAACGTACAGAATACTCAGATACCGACATATATCGGACAGAATACAGAATGCTCAGATGATGTCATATATCACATATGCGTCTAACGTGTCCCGGCCCTCCCGTGAGGGACTCGGTGGATAGACTCATCAATGCATATAAAAATTATAGATCACATATGCGTATAACGTGTCCCGGCCCTCTGATAAGGGACTCGGTGAATGTGATCATGTATAACAGAATCATATGTCATATATGCAAATAACGTGTCCCGGCCCTTTGTTAAGGGACTCGGTAATATGGAACTATGCATGTCAGAATCATGCACCAAGTATACATAACGTGTCCGGCCCCATCGCGGGTCTCGGTGAATAATCATCATGTGCCATCCCGGCCGCCATCCCCATACCATCATATCATAAATATATACGGATAACGTGTCCCGGCCCGCAAGTACGAGGGACTCGGTGAATAATGCGAGAGAAGTGCGCACGAGAACATGTCCCGGCTCGGGACTCGGTGAATCGAATCATACCGTAGAGTACGCACGAGAACATAACATGCCCTGGCCCGGGACTCAGTGAAAGATACATTGAGCCATGCACGAGCAGAGTCGTGAGAAACCATATGCACATAAATCCAGACTCGATGAATACGTACACTTACCAACATTCGAAGGCTCGAAAATGAGTTTCGGGTTCTTCCGAGTTAGTATCGGAAAGTTATGAGCGTTTGGAATACAGAAACCTCTTCGGACTGTTTAAGCAATCCGAGATCGTACATGAAGAACATTAACGCTTATAGAGCATACTCATATTAAAATACTCGGATCGACGACTCATATCCAAATACACATAGCAGAATACTTATATCGGTGCGCTCACACTGAGTACTCATATCGGAGTTATCATATCGTAATGCTTATACCAAAATACTTTGATCAGAATACCGATGTCAGAACATATACATCAGTATATTTATTTTGAATACTTGTATCAGAATACTTAAATCAGAGTATTTACATCGGAATGCTTATACCAAAATATTCAAATCAGATCGTCCGTACCGAAGCATTTATATCAGAATGGTCGAACCGGAATGCTCGTATCTCGAGTTACCGGATACTTATATCAAATTCGGAACAATAGTCAAAAGTTTCCTTAATTATCTTCGGAAATAAGGCAAATAGAACATACAATTAGGTCTCGGGGATTGTGGGCCTACCTCGGGTCAAATGAGGTGGCGTACACAATTTACGTATTTTACACTTCATAATATCATTCGTGATAGTTTTAAGGTAGTCGGGTCCCATTTGTTCAAGTTCTAGGTATTTAGACAACTTTTCCAACCCTTAGCAACATAATTGGTTCAATTCCACTGAAAGAAAAAGGGGCAACTTCGGACGTGGATTCCGAAGAGTAGAGTTGTCCCCGAGGTCCAAATTCAAGCCTAGTATATCTAGGACATGCCAAGAGAAAGAAAGGGTAAGCCTTACATACCTTTTCCGCTTCTTAAGCTTCTCCAAATTCGAATCCCGTTTTCTCCAAAATCTACAAATGGTCATGTTTACCAATTGTGAGTTGTAGCTTCCAAGAGTTCAACTTAAATTCATGTTTGTCTACCGAAATTTCGGACAAAGATTTCCCCTATACATATAGCATCCGAGACTTAGCTCGGCCCAATATATCAACAACAACAACCCAACAACACAAACAATCATTACAAAACACAATATAGCATAACTAGTCTCCTTTCCAACATAGTGTAATAGTTTTCATTCCAACTTCACATTTTCAAATCAATACCAACCTTCTCATATTCATTTACTAATCAAGATCATTACAATACAATTTGGAAATATTTCATATCATTTCTACGAAATATTCACAAAGTATACAAAGTATACAAATTTTTCACCAAAACCATTGTCACGACCCAACCCCGTAGGCCGTGACTAGTGCCCGAGTTGGGCACCCAAACACACTCGTCAAATCCGAATCACACACAGCTGGCTTACGCGTATACAAAAATCAAACTGTTTCAAACACATCTCGAACTCAATCATATATATCGGAAGCTCGACAAGGCTATCGTATGGCGCGTTGGCCCAAAACATATAACATAC
>NW_026727326.1:0-32707 GCF_029784015.1 Lycium ferocissimum
TTTTATACTTTGGGATATTTTAAAGCTAATCACGACAAGTTAAGGACAAGACAATTTTGGGATACGAGGTAGAGACTTTAAACCTCCGATTTTGTTTTATTGCACAAGTTGCTTATAAATTTTATTTGGTATAGAAATATTAATGGAGATTAGGAATTAATTAACCATGATTAGATTATTAAGTGGATTAAAAGTTTAATTAGTCACTAATTAAGTCATAAATGGCCGTGTGGGTCCCACCCATGGCTTGGCCACATTTGATTAGCTCAAGCCATGAGTGGGACATGTGTCCAACATATAGGCATGATATAAATAGTAAAATGATGACAAGGAAAGTCATATTTCATCTTCGCAAACTCAAGAAAACCTAGAAAGGGAGAGAGAGGCTCTCGGCCATGGCTGGCCGAGATTGAATCCTTGTGTGTTGATCAAAAAAAATATTTTCTTCAAGTATTTCAACCCTTGGGAAGGTGTATAACAACGTGGGATTGATCCTAGATATCAAGAACAAGTATTAAATTCAAGGCACAAATTCTAGTCAAGTTGAGAAGTCAAGTGTTTAAGGTAAGGTTTAACTTTCTTTTGCATGTATTAAGGGTGGTTTTGAACGTGTTATAGTGTGTAGAAATGAATGAAATTCATGGAACTATGTGTGATGGTGATGGTGTTGAAATGGTGAATTGATTTTACTTGATATTTTGGTAGTTGTTGTTGATTTTATGATGAGAATGAAGGTTTAAAATGGTGAATTGATTTTTACTTGATATAGTTTTTGCATTTATGTAAATGATGTTGTTAACGTGGATTGTTGATATAGCTCATGATTTGGAAGAAAAGAATGTGCTGTTGTTGTTCTTGTTGAGCTTGGAAGATTGTAGGTTCTATTGTGTGTTGGTTGGGCTATTTTGGAGTGTTGTACAGTGTGGAGTCTCGAGTAATTGAATTTGTGATACGAGAACGCATGATTAGTGAGTATATAGTTGGTTTGAATATGAAATGTCTAATATAGAAAGGAGTTTCTAACATTAGAATACATTTTATCTCTTCGTAGTTTAATCGTAGTTCTTGTCTTAATATGTTATACGTGTTGTGTTGAGTTAAAGGTATGTAAAGCACTTTCTTTCTTTGGCATGTCCTAGATGTCATGATACGATATGAGCTTTGAGGTAATTCTATTCATAAGTTCCGAGCATGTTTTATGATTCTTATTCACTTCTTGATATTAGAATTTTTTGTACTGCCCACAGTTCTTCTATATGATTGGATAGTAAACGATGCATAAAAGATCCTATTCCTAAAAGAAGACATTTGTACATAGGATTCGATTGTGTTGGTTGGGCTTAAAAGATATTTTGGGTTTCGCTACTTACGGGTTGCATACGTTATTACATCTTTCACCGAGTCCCAGGCCGGGTATGTTATTGTTCTCACCGAGTCCCTCACGTTATATATGAATATGATTATCTAATTATGTCACTAAGTCCCATAACGATTGGGATACTAGATTTATGTTTCAAAGGCAAGCCTTGTGGCGGTTATTGTGCTAGTTTTCTATAATTTTTCATTGAGTGATCGTTGGCTTGGTTGTATATATCTTGGTTTGAACGCTCGCTTTGGTGATAGCTTTAGGAAACGTCTTGTCCGAGCCTATATTTTTACCTAGACTCTTTTGTTGTGTAGATATGTTTTCAGCCGTGTACGGCATGATAGCCTTGCCGTTGTCCTCTTAAGTGCTCGTAGTGTGATATTATCTATCGAATGACTTGTGTTTTGGACCTTCCATTCGTAGGGCAGACTTGTCGGTTGCTATGATATGTCTATTGCGTATGTATATGTTCCCACATGTTATGATAGCCTTGCCGGCTTATGTGTGATATTATCTATCGAAAGTTGTAATCGTCTATATTCCTTTGGGACGACGCCTTTCCTTTTTCTATATAAGTTCTTTATTATGCTAGTTGTGGGCTGATTTGTTATATCCCGTATTTTGTACATTGGGACATTCCGAGCTAGTTGTGATAAGTTAAGGACGAGACTATTTCGAGATACGAGGTTGAGACTTTTGACCTTCGATTTTGTTTTAAGGCATAAGTTGCTCATGATTTTATTGGTATGAAATATTAAGGAAAATTTGGGGTTAAAAGTGAATTATGAAAAGTTGAATATTTCATGAAAAAGGGCCACGTTGGCCGTGTGGTTTATGGGTGGCTCCCACCCATGGCTTGGCAAATTTTAATTCATCCAAGCCATGTGTGGGCCATGGTACACATGGATGAATCTTATATGTATACAATAGATGACAAGCAAGACCAATTCATCATTTTTTTAACTCGAGAAACTTGGAGAGAACATGGAGAAAAAGAGAGGAGTATTCGGCCAAGGGCTGGCCGAATGGGTGCCAAGAAAAATTGATCAAAAAAATGATTTCTTCTAGCATTTCAACTCCTTAGAAGGTGTGTAACAACATGGAGTGGTTGTTGGAGTAGCAAGAACAAGTATTAGTTCAAAGCACCAACCCTAGCCAAGTGAAGAACTAAGTGGAAAAGGTAAGGTTCAATCCTCTTTTACATGTGTTATGGATGGTTTGTGTATGTTGGAGTGTGTAGAAATGGATGAAATTCATGAAATTTTGTATGTTGATGTTGAGCCGTGTAGTGGGCTGTTTTGTAGGACATGGTGAACAAAATTTATTTAGTATTTTTGGTTGTTGTTGTTATGGATTCTATGATGCAAATGAAAGTTTAATGATTCAAGTGGAAGTGGAAACTGTTTGTGGGCTGATTTAGGAACTAATGTGATCTTAGTATAGTTTCTTGTATTTATGAAAATGAAGTTGTTAACGTGTGGATTGTTGATATATTTTATGAATTTGGAAGAAAGAAATGTGTTGTTGTTGTTCTTATGGAAATTGGAAGGTTTCGGGTGATGTTGTAAGTTGGTTGGGCCGTTTGGAATGTTGTGCGGATTGTTTGAAATGTTCTTGAGTTTTGTTTGAATGGTTTCGGATTAGTACTTGAATGTGTAAGCATTGATGTTGGCTTGGTTATATGTGGTTGATTTGAATATAAATGGAATGTTGTCGAGTTATGTAGAAAAGAGTTACTAACGTTAGAATGCGTTTTGAATTAATTGTTGATATTGTTAGTATGGTTGTTGGTATTGTTGTTGATGATTTGGCCAAGTTGAATTCTCGGGGTTTGTTGAATTTACAGGGGAAATGCTGCCCAAATTTCTGTAGATAATGTGCTAGCTTGGGATTGAATTCTTAAGTGCCTATGGCTAATGTTTGGTGCCTAATGACGTTATTGTAGACCTTGAGAAGCCGAGACTTAAGTTCGGATTAGCTTAGGAAGCGGACGAGGTATGTAAAGCCTAACCTTTCTTTCTCTTGGCATGTCTTAGTTGTAAGTAAGCTATGATACGAGCCTCGGGGTAACTCTATTCTTACGATCCGAGCATGTCTACGATTCTTATTCACTTCTTGATATTCGCATCCTTAACATGGTCGAACTATGATCCTTATGTCTTTTGTAAGATTGGATTTTAAATGTTGCATAAAGAATTTTGTTCTTAAAGGATTCTGTATCTACGAACGACCGTAACTTTCATAGACAGGCTCGGATCGATTCGAAACGCTCGTAGAAGATTTTATAAAGAATAATATCTCCAACTTTCATAGGCGGGCTCGGATTGGTTTGATACTTGTCCGTGGGCCCCGAGACTTTCCTTCGTATAGTTCTAACGACTTTTTGAAAGGACTTAGCGTGACTATTGTCTTGGTTTTTAAATGATGGTTCGTTTTGATTATTCCATTGAGTCTTTGAAAATGTTTTAAACTGCATATGGTTACTCACGACTTTGCTCGTGCATTCTGTTGTTACATCTTTCACCGAGTCCCGGGCTGGTTATGTCATCGTGCGCACTATGCTATATTCCGGAGTATGATGTGTTACGGTGCACCGAGCCCCTCGCTAGAGGCGGCATCGCTTATATTGGTGTTATAATGTGTTATGGTGTTATGATGTGTTATGGCGCTATGATGCATTACGGAGATGTTACGGAGATATGAAATCTTCTGGAGTATGATGTGTTATGGCGCCAATGACGGGCGGGCGACCATATTCCTTGAGCCCCATGCATGATTGTGTTTTAATCAGTAAGCGTTTTGGTATTCTGGATATTGCACTTATTTTCTGTACTTTTTGTTCCGATTATGATCCTGTTTACTGTATTTCATGCTTTGCATACTCAGTACATATTTACGTCACCGAATTTCTTCGGGGCTGCGTTTCATGCCGCCCGGTACACGCCTCCTTTGGTGACCCGTCGCCTTAGGATATCTATTCTGCTGTTTTGGAGCGCTCCCTTGTTCCGGAGCCTATATTTTGGATACAGATACCTTTGTTATATATGTGTATGTATATGTCTATTCAGGGGTACGGTGGGGCCCTGTCCCGTCATATAATTCTGTTATTACTCTTAGAGGTCTGTAGACACATATGTGTGGGTTGTGGGTAGTCACTGTTCAGTTTTGTCTGTGTGATTTGTATTCTGGGCGTCCCCCTATATTATGACAGCCTTGCTGGCTTATGTGCGATATCATCTGCTGAAAGTTGTGACAGCGATACGTATATGTATATATTTGTGACAGCTTTGGGGCGACGTTTCTCTTTTCTGTATGTATAAGATCTGGATATGCTAGCTATGGTCTGACGTCTGATCTCTGTATATGTATAATCTGTTTGTATGCTGATTCTGGTCAATGGGTGTGTACGAGTGCCCAACTCGGGCACTAGTCACGGCCTACGGGGTTGGGTCGTGACATGATTATAGTTAACAGGCGTATACGAGTGCCCAGCTCGGGCACTAGTCACGGCCTACGGGGTTGGGTCGTGACAGTTTGCTTCAGAAGGAATTTTCAGCGGAATCAAATAACACCCAAGATTTTCACGTGGAAAACTCCTTGCTCAAGGGAGTCAAAAATCACGACCTATCTTTACTATAGGATTTACCAAAAACTTCACTAAAATCTGGAGGTTTAACAGATTTACAACTTTCTTGTCAAACCTGTAGGACCGGTTCCCTGAACAGTCCACCTATAGTAACCAAGTCACAATTTTGAAACCAATGAACACCTATTACCAATACATGCAAGGAAAAATAGGTGGGAACCACAAAAAACCTACATACAACTAAAGAACTAGATAGGATAAATCTTGATAAGCTCGGGTTTTGCTGGGGATAGTTGCTCTTCTTCAGATGAAGGTGTTGACAGCGCTTTACACTTCTCTTATCAATGGAGTTTTTGTGGTTGTTCATTCCAAGCTCCAATGCTCGATCATGTTGTGTGTGTGTATATATAATAGTTGTTGCAGCCTTGATTTCTTGAATCCTTGAAGGGTTTGATTTCATTAATTGTACACGAAGCCAAACCTTGTAAAACTTGGATCATCAATCCTTTCCTTATAAGCGTGTCGTCTTTCTTGTCCTACTTGAATGCTAATTTCCATGTTATTTAACTTATGGTATATTGTAGAATATTACAATAACTAAAAACCTTCTCTTCATTGAATAAGAATCAGTCAATATTTCATCTTGTCTAAATCGGTCGTGGAATAGCTTGAGTCTCCGAGTGCGTAAGGACCAGTTCCTTTGAGCAATTTTTTGTTGAATGTTGTGACTGCGCCACTAAGTCCTTTGGAGCTCTTAATTGAATGTCTATGTAACGACCGTTAGGTCGTTCTGGTAATTTTACCTATGCTTTCCCAAACAACCCTTCCCTTAGCTTTAGTTTGGCGTATTTGACTTGCGGGATGGGTGGCACGGTTATCGAGGTAATCAGGTTAGTATCGGAGTGAAAAACTTAAGTTTTGAGTTTGACATTTTTATTTTGGGAAAGGTTTTGACCAGAAGTTGACCTTTGGGTAAATGTGTTCGGAATCAAATTCTAATAGTTTCTTTAGGTTCGAAACGTGATTTTTGACGTCGCAGAGTAATTCGTTCGTGTCTCGTGGGTTTCGGAAAGCTTTTGGGTGTTTGGTTGCTAAGTTTTGGTTTTTTGAGAAAATTAGAGTATTCTTGTAGGAAAACGTGCCGTAATGATGTTGGATCAGTGTTTTGAGTATGCGACCAAGTTCATAGCGTCATTTATACCCAAGTTGAATATTTGGTTTGTGTTCGTGGGGTTCTAAATGAGTTTCGGGTGTTGAATCAAAGGTTTTCTAGAATTAAGCTTTTTCTGATTTTGGTGCTTTGTACCTGCGCTTGAGGAGCGCACTTGCGTAGCCTCACCTTCTGAAGGTGGGACGCAAGTGGGAAAAATAGTCTTGGGGCAGCTCTTCGCACCTGCGAAGGAAAGGTCACAGGTGCGACTTCAACCTGCGCGCGTTAATCCACACCTGTGAACCTTGGCTCTGTAATGAGATCTCGCACCTGCGAGATTTTTTCTGTAGGTGAGGTGTAACATCGGCATGGGCAATTTATGAACCTGAGCATATCGTTGAACAGAACCCAATAAATCCCCAATGTTGGCATAAAGCTGTGTGTGAAGTTTTGATGAAGTGAACCGACAATGAAAAGAAACTAGGTCTAGATAAATGTGATAATTGACAAGGTAATTGAACAAAGATTAGACAACTGGTTGAGATGAAGCAGAGGTTCCAGACAATGTAAAAGGCTAGTAAAAGCAAGCAGGATGATTAGAACAAGTCCATAGATGTTCCATTGCAAAGAAGCCACAGAAAAGAGCATGCACATGAACCCAGATTACAAACATGTGTGCCAATGCAAAGATAAGTGCGATGATCAGATCAGAGAGAGAATGAATCATCCACATACATGATTTATCACAAAGACAGATGTAGAGAAAAGTAGATGGAGATTAATTAGTGACAAAGCAGTTCATTGAAGAATATAACAAGCATGAAAACATGTTTTATCACAAAGAATCATCAGGTGTAGTTGATGAATGAATCAAAATTGAAGGAGATCATGAGTAAGCAGAAAAAGGTGAAGAGGACTAAGAAGTATTTTTGTTCGAGTAAAGAGAGTTGCAGACAAAGCAAATGAACCAGGTCTGCATACATGTTCCAACACAGAGCAAGAACATAGTTGAAGTCACAGAGCTAGACAAGGCTGAAGACAAGATTTATTCCAACAATGAATAAATCTGGTTGAAGAATACAGAAATAAAGCATAAATCTGATTGAAGAATATAGAAATAAAGCAAATAGCATGATTCTATGAAGTAGGTCTGTCAACATGTTCCATCATCCATCACAAAAACATGCTCAAGATAGAGTCGCAGGAATGAACGAGAAGGGGATGATGAAACAGGTTCGTGAACATGTTCCATCTCAAATAGTGCAGAGACTCAGAGGCAGACGAACCAAGTTGATGAAACAAGTTCGTGAACATATTCTAGCCAAGTCCTACAACAACTAGGATTTGCAGATTTATGGTAAAGACTTGGCGGTCAAGTTGCAGGATTCCTTGCCATAATTAAATAGGGCTCTATAGACTCATACAAGGATAATGAAGTCGATTCAAAATACAAGAATCTCAATTAAACACAAACCCTAATATATTTCATGGGCCTACTCGAAGAGGGTTTTGTGTTTTCCGACTTGTTGTGCACTCAATGTTATAAATATCCAAGTCGTACCAAGAAGGAGGTTTGCACACCCACAAAGAGAGATTTCAGAATATTGAGCGATCGAAGAAGACATCAAGAATATTCAAAATCTAGGCATGTGTCCCTCGTGCAAGAAGAAAGATTGAAGGAGTTGTTCTATTTTATAATGTTTACAAGTTCTTAAGTCTAGAAACTTGTATTAGGTTGTTTATCAAATTGTATCTTATCAGCTTTATTAGAAGCATACAGTTAGATACAAAACGTTTTAAATTAAACTTTAAGTTCGAGGTCAACATGAAGGTTGCTTGCTAGTCAGAGGTTGATTAGTAAGATAGGGATTAGAGGTTAGTTCCTAGGTTGCAGAGTTTGTAACTTAAGTTTTCATAGGCTCACCGTTTTAGTGGAGTTTTGGGGAAAATAATACAGAGGTGTAGGTCGTGGTTTTTATTGGCCTTGTGAGTCGGGTGGTTTTCACGTAAAAGTGTTGTGTTCGTTACTTATATGATGTTTATATGCTGTAAGATACTAGCATGAAACAGGTAGAGTAACGCGTTCCATCCTATTGGAGAAAATTGGATACTGCATAGGATAGGAAGTATGCCGTGCAACCCAACAAGTTCTATCAGAGCAGGTTTTCCTCAAAGAGGCTAACACCTTAGTAGAAGATCATGATCAATGCTCCACCACCTACCGACACAGCGAGGGACAATCAACTCAAAGGCCCTCATTATTCAATAGACAATACTATCCATGGTGAAAGGCTCGCATGGAGGACCACCTACAAGCAGAAGATTAGTAGTTATGGGACAGGGTCATTGAGGGACCTAAATAACCCACAAAGAAGGGAGATTATGGTATAGTGGTGAAGAAAGAAAGAAAAGAGTATAATGGAAAGGACTACAAGATGCTGGAAAAGAACGCAAAGGCCAAGAATGCTCTAATTTGTGAGCTTGGACCAGACGAGTACAATAGAATATCTGAATGCACAATAGTCAAGCAAATCTGGGATGCCTTGAAGACTGCCCATGAAGGAACAAGTCAAGTAAGCAAATTTAGGTGGGCCATGCTCTTCAATGATTATGAAAATTTCAGGATGAAGCCAGGAAGACAATTGCTGAGATGTTCACTCGATAAACCTCCATTGTGAATGAGTTAACCTCACTTGGATAGGTCATCTCCGCTGAGGATTCAGTAGATAAAATTTTCTGAACCTACCAAAATCCTTCAAGATGAAAGTCACGGCCATCAGGGAAGAAAAAGACATAGAGGAGATGTCTCTAGATGAACTAGTGGGAAATCTAAAGACCTATGAGATGGACATGGAGAATGCTAGAATAGAAGAAGAAAGCTTAGAAAGGTCTTTAGCGCTCAAAGGCACATATAGAGAGGATGATGATGACATGGCACTGATTACAAGAAACTTCAGAAAGTTCCTAAAATGAGAAAATCAATGGAGAAAAGAAAACACTTCTATGGGAACTAAAGTTTTGATGAAGCGCAGATAGTTGGATGTTTCAAGTGTGAAAAACTAAACACATGATCAAAGATTGTCCACTATGGAAAGTTAAATGGAAAAGAGAGAGGGCATAAAGGAGAAGAAAGAGAAGGTGAGCAAGAACAAGGAAACCTCATAAGAGATGGTAGCTGCTTGGTGTTCTGATATTGGCTCTGATGAAGAGGTTGACCACACTACTCTCATGGCTGCAGATCATTCAAAATCAGACAAAGATGAGGACATCAAGGTAATCACTTATGGGCTCAAAGATAAGTTAGATCAAATCTCAAAAGAAGAACTGATGAACATCCTAATTGATGAATATCAAGAGATGAGCATAAAGAGAGTTAAGCTACAGGGAGAATTACAAGCTTACATGATCAGCTGTTTAATTGTGAAGCCTCCAAAGAAATAATTGAAAGGGAAAATTCACTATTGAAAGAACAGTTTGCTTAACTTAGTTCATCGGTCTTGGCTCTTCAACTCGAAGTTCCTAAGCTGACTATTAAACCAATAGAATATGGGTCGAGTAGTGAGACACGTGAGGTTGAGTTTGAACTGCAAAGGGTAAAAAGGGAGCTACATCTGAGAAGGAAATATCCAGAGGCCTCAGAGCAAAGCTGCTTAGAACAGAGCATGATCTTGAAAGGGCAAACTATTAGACGCAATTGTTATATCCCGCATTTTTGTACATTGGAACAATCCGGATTAATAATGATAAGTTAGGACAAAACTATTCCGGGATACAAAGTCGGGATTTTTGACCTTTGATTTTATTTGAGACATAAGATGTGCATGAATTTGTTGGCATGGAATAATTAGGAAAATTTGGGACCAAAATTGATATAGTTGGAACTTGCAAATCATGCAAATTGAGGCCCTTGGCCGTGTGAGTGGGAGATGGCTCCCACACAATTTTTGTGTCAACTTTTAATTGCTCCAACACATTAGTGTGGGCCAAGATCATGTGCAACTCTAGTTGGGGATTAAAAGATTACTTCTAAGTCATCTTTAGTCATTACAACACTTAGAAAATAACAAGAAGTTGAAGAACTCCCTCCACCAAACTCTCGGCCAAGAGCTAGGAAAACCCACTTTCATTCAAGCTCTTCTAAAAATATTTTGTTGATGCAAACCCACTAATTTGAGGTCCCTAAGTAGCGTGGAAGTGTTGTTGGAGCGATCAACCCGCTAGTTTTCATTATCGCAAACCCTAGCCTATTGTGAAGTTGAAGGAAGAGAGGTAAGATTTGATTATGTTTTATGTGTTATAAAGGTTGTATGTATGTTGTAGTATGCTAAATGAAGGAAATTCATGAAATATAGTGTGTTGGAGTTGAGGCCATGTGTGTGAGATTTAGCCGTGTAAGTGTGTGTGTGTTGTGTTGTATTGAAATGATGAATTAAGTTCTATATAGTATGTTGATGGTTGTAGTGTGAAGAAATGAATGAGAATTATCCATATGTATATATGTTGTGTGTTGGCCGAAAATGATCATGGAATATGACAAAGAACGCATTAATGTCGCTTAGTGTTTTAGTCGTCGTCGCTATGAATTCTATGTTGAAAATGAATGTTTAATGACTCAAATTGATGTTGTAATTGTTGCGGACTGATTTGGAGGTTATTGTAACTTCAATGTAACTTGTATAATTATTAGTATGACATTGTTAGAATGTGAATTGTTGGTGCAAATCATGATTTGGAAATGAGGAATATGTCATAGTGGTGTTCTCGGGTTTGGGGACTGATTTCGGGTGAATTGGAGCCATTGTTGGATTGTTGGAAATATTGTATGAATTTCTTAGTATGTCTTTAAATATTGTTGGTATGGGTTCGGGTTAGTATTTGAATGTATAAGCGTCGATGTTGGCTTGAAGGTAAGTCGTTGAATTGAATTTATGAATGTTGTTGAATGATGGAAAAGAGGGTTATTATTGTTGTATTGCCTTTTGGATTGATTATTGATGTTGCTAGGTTGGTTGTTGTTGTTGTTGTTGATTGATTTGGCCGAGTTAAATTCTCGGGGTGGCCTATTTACAGGGGAAATGCTGCCCAAATTTCTGTAGAATTAAGGGCTAAATTGGAATTAAGTGCCCAAATATCTCTAGCTAATGTTTGGCATATTATGGCTTGTTTGTAGACCTTGGGCAGCCCGAGACGTAGGTTGGATTTATCTTGAGTTTGAGCTAGCGTTGAGTGCGTACGAGGTATGTAAAGCTCCATTCTTTCTTCTTTGGCATGCCTTAGTTACAAATAGGCTATGACACGAGCCTCGAGGAAATTCTATTCTACTTAATCCGAGCATGTTTATGACTCCTATTCGTTTCTTAGACATTCGTATGTTAGTATGATGAAATATTGGCCTTTATGTCTTTGAAATAATTGATTTTCAACTTTTGTACAAAAAGTTTGGCTTTTAAAAGTTCCGTAACTACGAACGCTCGTATCTTTCACAGAAAGGCTCGGATTGCCTCGATATGCTCGTAGGTGATTGTATGATGTATGATAAGTATGTTTTTCATGGCGGGCCCGACTCGGGTCGACACCCATTTGTGGGCCCCGAAAAGCTTTCCGTTATGTACTTCGAATGATTTTTGACAAAATATGACATGATTAATATTCCGATTTTAAATATGGTAACTTTACTTATCTTTTGAGTGTCATTATGATTTTATGCATATGGTTACTCACGACTGCGCTTTCGTGCATTGTTGTATCCTTCGCGAGTCCGGGCCGATTTTGTTGTCGTGCGCACTATGATATACTCCGGTGTTATGCTGTTTTTATGGTTCGTCGAGCTCCTCGCTAGAGGGACGGGTTCCACTTATATTTGGCGTTGTGCTGTGTATGGTGTTATGCTGTGTATGATGTTTGACGGGGATACGGAGATTTGAAACCTTCTGGTGTTATGCTGTGTTATGGCGCCATCGACGGGCGGGCGACCATATTTTCTGAGCCTTATGCATGACTTGTATTTCTGAAAGTAAACATTTTGATACTTTGGAAACGCATTTTACTTTCTGTACTTCTGTTCGAGTATGATTCCGATTTGTATACTATATTTTCTGCTTTGCATACTCAGTACATATTTCGTACTGACCCCCTTTCTTCGGGGGCTGCGTTTCATGCCCGCAGGTACAGACGCACAGTTTGGTGATCCACCTGTTTAGGACACCCTCTTTTGCTGGAATATCCTCTTGTTCGGAGCTTGCATTTTGGTATATATTCGTTCGTTGCATTTGTATATATTTGTTCAGGGATACGGCGGGGCCCTGTCCCGTCTTATTATTCCGTTTGTCTGTTTAGAGGTCTGTGGATATGTATGTGGGTTATGCCCATTCCGTACAGTTGTGTTTGTATGTTATTTGTTTTGGGCGATCCCATTCGCCGTGGCAGCCTCGTCGGCTTGCATTTGTACATGTTTTGGGCTGTTGCGCCATTTGATAGCCTTGCCGGCTTTGATATATATACAGTTGTGTTTGAGATGTGTTTGCGACAGTCTGATATTATCTGAGGCAGCGTTTGATATTTGTGTCTGTATAAGTCATCTGTTTGCGACTCAGATTTGTGATTTGTGTTTGGGTGCCCAATTCGGGCACTAGTCACGGCCTACGGGATTGGGTCGTGACAGCAATCTTCTATATTACTCTCAAGTCTCACTAGTCAAATGCATAATATAACTACTAGACTGTGATTTGAAAGAACTGCCAAACAAGAATTTTCAGGAGAATAATTGTGCACTCTATGTGGGAAGTTGGGATATTGCAAGATTAAGTGTCCAGTGAACATAAGCTACAAGAAGAGAAATCTGGAGACTGCAGCTAGAAACGTCAAGCCTATCAAGAAGGTTGCAACAGGTGTAGGAAACAGGTTAACATGGGCATTGCCGGAATGGACAAAGAAAGTTCTAATTCATCCCATTATTAAAGAAAAGGACCCAAGCTTTCCTGGGTGTCTAAACACTGAACCGTGACTATCGTGAATAAAAGAGTGACATAAAGCAAGCTAAAAGGATATATGAAAAGTGCTTGCTAAGAAAAATCATAACAGGAGTTCTAAAACAATAATTATGATCACTCTCAGCATAAGAGGAAAAAAAATAGCAGAGATCTATGATCATCCGTCCCTATGCAAGAGGGCTATCAGATAGGGGGAACCTTGGGTGGAACGGGTAGATAAACCTGATCTATCACAAAAAGGAATATACTGCACAGAGATAGGTGGAAAATCAAATGCAATCACCACAAGATCAAGCTCAGGGTACAACACTAGAGAATGAAAGATCATCAAAATGATAAGGTACTCATGTGACCTTGAAACCGGTCGAGGAACTTGTTCCTCAGAATTAATGAAGACGGTCAACTGGAACAAGTGGTTCAACCTAATCCAGCAGAATGCAAAAATTATTTAATCATTGTTGAATCGTCCAATAAAGAAGAAGATCAGTGTATTTCGACACGTATGTCTCTTGAAAAGAGATACCACAGGTGGTTAGACATTTATATTGTGCTTGATGTTGCAGCGAAGATATAAGAGTCAGAAATGAAAGAATTGTGTTAGTATTGAGGATGATTAAAGTTGGACATATAATTCCTTAAAATGGGCTAGAAGGGTTGACACAGCTTGTGTAGTCCTTTAAGTAATTAAAATAGTTTACTCAATCATGTACATTTAATTGTATGTCCTATGCCATAACAGTTTCATGATCTCTTAAATGTATAAACATTATGACTATCGCTGAAATTGGCCTTAAATCAATATCTACATAGGGTTAGCCATTGACATTTCAAGTATGTATTATTTCCTTGGCAATAAATATACATACAGATCATAGAACAAATGGAATAACTTGGTTATACTATCTTAGTCAAATCCTAGTCGTCATTAAGTGTATTGCAAAGTGGAAAAGTAAATTCACCATGACTATCTTGAAAAAGCTTCCAAAATCAAATTACCCTCTTCCCAAAAAGACTCTTGAACATGTAACGACCCATTTAGTCATTACCGTAATTCCAAAAGATTTGCAACTTTGACATCCTGGACTTGTTCGGTTCGTTACGTATTTCCAATGAACATCTAGCCTAACTGGACACGGGCATGCGAAGGGAAAGATTCCATCAGACCGCTTTCGCGGTCTCGAGGCCGCTGAAGCGGTAGACCGACCGCTGAAGCATTAGACGACTAGTGATTGACCCATTTAAAGCCCCATTTATTGATTCCCCCAAGTTACAACCGCCACAGAGGGGAAATTTCAACTTTTTGAGACTTGAATGTTGGGAAGGTAACCTCCTTATACCCCTCAATTCATCTTCCTTTAATTCTCTCTTTTTTCTTACACCATTTATGATTATGGTAAAGCATCAAATGAGGATTCTTTCTCAAAATTCTTATGAGGCTATTGGGTAAAAGTGGTAATGTTGACCTAGAGTAATTAGTAACTCAAGGATGGCTTACTTATTATAAGAATTAGATTAATAACTAGTTCTAAGCCTAAATCCTTTCTATTTCTCAAATGGGTTAACTTGTTAGACGCTAATAATTATGAATGTGAGTTAGTGAGGTAAGTTTGACTTAGGTAAACCTTGATTTCCATAAAAAGGTGAAATAGCAATAAATCAAGAATCTAGAATGATTATTTAAGAAATAACAGTTTTACCCCTAGGACCCCAAATTCCTAAATTGTTGCTTACTTGAATGTATCCATTGTTCCTAGACCTCTCGGATCTACAATTTCCCTACAAAGATCGAAGATGGAATCCAAGTGGATGTTCGCGCGGCTTCCCTCTCTTGGTAGACTCCGGTTAGACTTTCATTTATGAGTCTTAGATGAAACGGAGAATGCATGTATAGGATTTCGGAGATTGGGAAGGATACTTAGAAGGATAATGCATAAGAAGTAGCAGTTATTATGTAGTACTAATATAGTTGTGGATTTATGATTACCTTATGGTGAGACCTCAGTTAGTGAAGCGTATGTTTAGATGATATTATCAGAGAAGTCATGTAAACGTTCGGGTATGGAGTTGGGTTGAATATTGTCTTAGGTTGGGCCTTGTTGTATGACTTGAGGGCTGGCCACCCCGTTGTGTTGTTGACTTATCTTGATCTATTTACTTATTGGCCCGTTGCCGCGTTGAGACATTGGGTAGTTGTGACTAGTGATATATCATGACTATGATATTGCGGTACTTTACTTGATTGATATTGAGATGAGAATTATTGTTCCATTGCGTCTTATTGTGTAGCCTTATTATTGATATCACTTATGTGCCTTTTGTGGTACTGTTTGGGATTGAGTTGGCTGTTGATATTACATTGCATTGTGTTCATGCTCATTTCCATGATACATTGATATTGCATGGTTATGGTACTGATGATGATAAGTGAGAGGGTGTAGCCTCCGAGGTCTTTGCCGGAGAGCGTAAAAGAAAGATGAGAGTTCGTGATCCGAGGTCATTTATCAGATCAGAATGAGTGTACGTTGCCCGAGGTTTCTTGTCGAGAATGAATGAGTGTACAATTCCTGAGGTTTCTTATTGGGATCGAGAGAGTGCTCTTGATCCGAGGTCATTTTCTAGGGCAAGTGGTGCATGGACTTCACAGGTCCTCTATGGGTTGTACTACCGAGATGTGATGTTCCATCGTCGAAGTACAAGTGAACGGTGCATATGCATTGCATTCATCATGCATACATTATTGCATTGCATTGTACCTTTTGGTTTCCTGTGATATGAATGTGACGTAATGGTTCAGATTGGTTGTACTGAGACTTGGCACAGTTAGGTTTAGATGCTATAACATATGTGATGACTTATTGTGATATGATTGTGATGTACTGATTCAAATTGGCTATAGTTGGGATTAGTTGCTATAACTATAGACTGCAACCTTGGATTGGGAAAGCGTGGTACTAGGTGACCTTAATATGGATGTGTATGATTTGCTAGGTTGGGTGAGTAATGAATACTAGAACGACGAGAGAACTTTCCTTAAAAACAAGAGTGAATATTGTAATGATAGTTGACTGGTGATACTTGAGCACAATTTTCTATTGTATGTTAGATGAGCGATAAAGGGAGTGGTACTATAGTTAAGCAAATGGATCCGCAAGGAAGAGTTAATGGAAAGAAGAACCTTATTGTTATGTCCCGTATTTTGCATATCGGGATAATCCGAGCTAACTATGATACGTTAAGGACAAGAGGATTCCGGGATACGAAGTAGAGATTTTTAACCACGATTTATTTCAAGGCATGAGTTGCTTATAATTTTATTAGCATGAGATATTATGGAATTTGGGATTAAAAGTGGATTATGGAAAGTTAGACATCTCATGAAAAATTTAGGGCCAAAAGTTAATTTTTGAAAGTTGATATTTCATGAAAAATATAGCCATGTGGCCGGCCACATGAGGTGTGGGCCATGGCCACATGGATGTTTTATATATGTGTATTAAGATGAGAATTATTTCATGCTTCATCTGTTATATCCCGCATTTTTGTACATTATGCTAAGTTAGGGACAAGACCATTCTGGGAGACGAAGTCGAGATTTTTGACCTTCGATTTTGTTTTGAGACACGAGTTGTTCATGAATTTTTTGGTGTGGGACATTTAGGAAAATTTGGGACCAAAAGTGGTATAATTGAAAGTTGCAAATCATGCATTGGAGCCATGTTGGCCGTGTGGTCTTCAAGTGGTCCCACACATTTTTGTGGCCAATTTTAATTGGTCCAACACATGTGTGGGCCAAGGACACTTGTGCAACTCATATAATAGCACAAAGGATGAATACTAAGTCATCTTTTACCATTCCAAACACTTAGAAAAATAAGAGAAGTTGAAGAACAACATCAAGAACCTCTCGGCCAAAGAGGGAGAAAAACCAACTCCAATTCTAGCCATTCCAAAATTATTTCTTTGATGCAAATCCACTAATCGGAGGTCCCTAAGTAGCGTGGAAGTGTTGTTTGGGTCATAAAACCATCCGTTGTGTAGATCGCAAACCCTAGCCAAGTTGTAAAGTCAAGAAGAAAGGTAAGATTTAATCATGCTTTATGTGTTATGAATGGTGTATGCATGTTGTAGTATGTTGAAATGGATGAAAATTATGAAATATGGCATGTTGGAGTTGAGGTCGTGTGGTTGGCATGGGGCCGTGTGATGTGTGTGTTGTGTTTAAGTGGTGAGTTAAGTTCTATGTAGCATGTTTAATTGTTGTAGTATGAAGAAAAGAATGAAAATCATCTATATGTGTTTGTGTAGTGTTGGCCGAATATGGGTCATGTAGTGTGGCAAATAATGAATTAATGTCGCTTAGTGTTTTAGTTGTTGTCGTTATGAATTCTATGTTGGAAATGAGAGTTTAATGACTCAAGATTGATGTTGTAATGGTATGGGCTGATTTGGAGGTTATTGTGCATTTAATGTAATTTTTATATTTATGAGAATGACATTGTTAGAATGTGGATTGTTGGTGCAAATCATGATTTGGAAGTGAGGGATGTGTTATGGATGTGTTCTCGGGTTTGGGGACTGTTTTCGGGTAAATTGGAGCCTTTGTTGGATTGTTGGAAATATTGTATGAATTATTTAAAATGTTCTTGAATGTTGTTGGTATGGGTTCGTATTGATATTTGAATGTATAAGCATTGATGTTGGCTTGAACGTAAGTCGTTGAATGGAATACTATGAATGTTGTTGAATGATGTAAAAGAGAGTTACTAATGTTATATTGCCCTTCGGATTGATTATTGATGTTGCTAGGTTGGTTGTTGGTGTTGTTGTTGTGGATTTGGCCGAGTTAAATTCTCGGGGTTGGTCTATTTATAGGGGAAACGCTGCCCAAATTTCTGTAGAATTAAGGGCTAATTTGGAATTAAGTGCCCAAATGTCTATAGCTAATGTTTGGCATGTTATGACTTGTTTGTAGACTTTGGAGAGCCCGAGGCGTAGGTTGAGTTTAGCTTGAGTTTGAGCTAACGTTGAGAGCGTACGAGGTATGTAAAGCTTACCTTCCTTCTTTTGGCATGTCTTAGATATGGCTAAGTTATGATATGTTATGAGCTTCGGGGGTAATTATATTCTTAAAAATCCGAGCACGTTTGTGAGTCGTCTTTGCTTTTGATGTTGGCATCTTTATGTGGACAAGCTATGGTTTATGTGTTTTTGTATGATTGATTTTCAAAAATTGCATAAAAGTTTGGTTTTAAAAGAGTCTTGTTCCTAAATGATTCCGAAAACTACGAAAGCCCGTAACTTTCACAGACGGAACCGGATCGCTTCGATATGCTCAAAAATGATTCCATGATGTATGATGACTATGTTTTCCCATAGGCGAGCCCGGCTCGGGTCGACACCCCTCCGTGGGCCCCGCGACTTTCCTTATGTACTTCTAACGACTTTGAAAGGATATGACAAGACTATTATTCCGATGTTAAGTACGATCAGTTTACCGATCTTTTGAGTTTGTAATAATGATTCGATAACATATGATGACCATGATTTTCCTAGGCGGTCCGGATTGAGTTGACGCTTCGTCCGTGGGTCCCACGATCTTCTTGTATAATTCGATGGCTTTTGAAAGAATTCAATTTGATTACCTTTCCGACCCCCGAATATGATTACATATTTGTCTGTTGAGTCCGAAATAATGATTCGCATACTTATGATTCCGATACGTAACTATGATTTCAGAAGTTCGGTTTGATATGTTCTCGAGTGATATTCGGAAGAAAAATCTGATTTGACTGCTGTTCTGGTTTATAAATAAGGGCTCGTTTTGATTAACCTATTAAGTCTTTGAAAATGTTTTAAACTGTATTTGGTTACTTATGATTCTGCTCGTGCATCCTGTTGTTACATTTTTCGCCGAGTCCCGGACCGGTTATATTTGTGTGCACTATGCGTATTCGGAGTAGGATGTGTCGGTTTTCCGAGCCCCTTTTTTGGCCGGGAACCGTGTATATACTGCGTTATGATGTGCCTGGTTCGCCGAGCCCCTCTGTTATTGGGCCGGGTACCGTGTATATGTGATATGTGATATTGTCCGCTGGATACTTGACCGCGGGCCGTGATATTGTCCGTCGGATACTTGACGCGGGCGGTGATATTGTCCGCTGGATTCTTGACCGCGGGCTGTGACATGACCGCTGGATTCTTGACCGCGGTATGTCGGGTTTTCGGAGATATAAAGTCTCCGGAGTATGATGTGTCATGACGCCATCGACGAGCGGGCATATATTTTCTCGAGCTAGGTAGGATTTATATTTTGAAAATGAACGTTTTGGGTATCTTGGATATATACTTACTTTCTGTACTTCTGTTTCGGGTATGACTCAGATTTGCTTACTGTATCTTTTGCTTTGCATACTCAGTACATATTTCGTACTGACCCCCTGTCTTCGGGGGCTGCGTTTCATGCCCGCAGGTACAGATACGCGTTTTGGTGATCCACCGGCGTAGGGTTTCCGTTCAGCTGTTCAGAGTGCTCCCTTTATTCCGGAGCCTACATTTTGGTATATATTCTCCCGTTGTATATGTATTTGTGTATTCAGGGGTATGGCGGGGCCCCGTCCCGTCATATGAATCGGTTGATCCTAGTATTAGAGTCCGTAGACATAGATGTGGGTTATGTACGGTTTGTTCGGATGCGTGGAGTAAGTTGTGTTGGGCGGCCCATCCACCGTGCCGTGCCTTGTCGCCGCGTGTATGTATGCTTTGCTATGTTATGTATATTATGATAGCCTTGCCCGCTTCGTACGCAAGATATATGTTTCGCGTGCGTCGGTTTTTTGGAGCCACGTTTGATATTTGTATATGTATGAGTCGTTTGTATGCCGAATCTGGTTAATGAGCGCGTATGGGTGCCCAGCTCGGGCACTAGTCACGGCCTACGGGGTTGGGTCGTGACATCATCATTCTTACCTCTAGAAATTTCAAGAAAGTGGGAGAGAAAAATAGAAAGGCCATTTGGCCAAGCTTGGAGCCGAGCAAGACCAAGAAAAAGTGAAGAAAAAAATAATTCTCTAGCAATTCTACTCCTTAGGAGGTGCGTAACAACGTGGTGGAGTCGTTGGAGTAGTAAGAACAAGCGTTGGTTCAAGGCGCAACTTATAGCCAACTTGAAGAATTAAGTGGAAGAGGTATGATTCAATCTTATTTTTCATATGTTATGGATGAGTTGTGTATGTTGTAGCTTGTAGTAATGAATGAAATTCATGAAAATTTGGATGATGATGTTGAACGTGTAAGTTGATGTTGGCCGTGAATATGTGATGTTGTGTAGGAGTTGAATTTAACATGTTTGTGTGTTGTTGTAGTGTGTAGAAAATGAATGAAACTCATGAAATTATACATGTTGATGTTGGGCCGTGACTAGGGGCGTTTGGTGTGTAAGAAATGAACTAATGTTATCTAGTATTTTGGTTGTCGTCGTTATGAATTCTATGATGTAAAATGAAAGGTTAGTGATCCAGAGTTGAAGTTAAAAACCGTGTGGGCTGATTGAAGGTCAACGTGATCTTATTATAGTTTCTTGAATTTGTGAGGATAATGTTGTTAATCTGCGGATTGTCGATATAGTTTACGTATTTGGAAGGAAGAAACGTGTTGATGTCGTCCCTATGGAAATTGGAAAGTTTTCGTGATGTAGTAAGTTGGTTTGGCCATTTGGAATGTTGTGCGAATTGTTTAAAGTCTGTTTGAATGTTGTTAGAATGGTTGTTGGTATTGTTGTTGACAAATTGGCCGAGTTGTTGTATTTATAGGGGAGGTGCTGCCCAAATTTCTGTAGAATTGGGTAATAGTTTGGAATTGAATTCCTAAATACTTATAGCTAATGGTTGATACTTATTGACGTTATGTAGACCTTGGGGAGCAGAGGCCTGAGTTTGGATTAGCTAAGGAAGCAAGCGAGGTATGTAGAGCTTATCTTTCTTTCTTTTGGCATGTCCTAGTGTTAAGTAGGTTATGATATGAGCCTCGGGGTGATTCTATTCTTACGATCCGAGCTTGTATACGCTTCTTAATCTCCTCTTAAAGTTGACCCTCTTAATGTAGTCGGATTAGAGTTCTTATGTTTTTATATGATTGGACTTTTCAAGTGTTACATAAATAATTTTGTTCTTGAAAGATCCCGCAACTACGAACACCCGTAACTTTCATAAACGGGCTCGGATCGCTCTGAAACGCTCATAGGAGGTTCCATAATGGATAACACTCCCAACTTTCATAGGCGGGCTCGAATTTGGTTTGACACCTATCCGTGGACCCCGAGACTTTTCCATGCTTAGACCTAACGATTTTCCGAAAAAGACTTAGTGTGATTATCGTTTTAACCCCCGAATATGACTACCTACTTATTTAACGAGTCTGAAATGAGCATTGTTATGTATATGACTCCGATACAAAGTTATGACCTTTAAGGATCGGTTTGATATGTGCCCGAGTGGCATTCGGAAGAAACGTGATTGGACTATTGTCCTAATTTGTAAATAATGATTTGCCTTGATTAATTTATTAAGTCTGGGTAAATGTTTACATTGCATATGGTTATAAATATTTTAAATTGCATATAATTCCCACGATTCTGCTCGTGCACATTATAGGTTCCTTGGCACGAGTAGGGCCGGTATGTATCGTGCGCATTTGTTAAATTCCGAAGTATGATGAGTTTTTCAAAGTATGATGAGTTCTGAAATATATGATACGAAGTATGATGAGATCCGAAGTATGATGTGTTTTTGAATTATGATGTGATACGGAGGATGTGTTCGGAGATACGCAAAACTTCGAAGTAAGATGAGTTGTGGCGCCACGAGCGCAGGGGCGACCGTTCCGTCACGGTCCCATTATGGACCGCATATGATATATGTTTTTGATACGCATGATTTATGTTCGGAAGTAAGTATTCTTGCATTCGATTATTATTCATGTTTTCTGTAATTCGCATATGATTTACGGTGATTGACAGACATTTGATGATTTTACTCACCGAGTCCCTCATTAGAGGGCCGGGTACGGTAAATATGTACGATGATGTGATGACATGATTATGATATGGTTTTACTTACCGACATATGTATATGCATGGTAAGTATTTAAAAAGGCAAGTTGGTTCTCAAGTTATTACACATTCCGTAACCTATTTCGACTATGATCTGTTTCTTGTCTTTCTCTTTACATACTCGTCGTATTCCGTACCGACCCCTTTCTTCGGGGCCGCGTTTCATCCGCGCGGTACGGTGTACGTTCTGCAGTGATCCCGTCGGCTAGGGCATCTATTCCGGTTTGGAGTGCTCCCTTGATCTCGAGCTCCGGCGCTTTTGAGTACGACACTTCGTTATTTGTATATATATGTTCGTGGGTACGGCGGGGCCCCGTCCACATATGGTTCTATAGACTCTTAGAGGTACGTAGACATATACGTGTGGGTTGTGGGCGGGTGCACATGCAGTTGTATTTTTATGGGTTATGTTCTTATGTTTTGATAGCCTTACCGGCTTACGTCCGTTATGTATATATGTATATATGTATATATATATGTTAGCTTTGGGGCGACGACTTACCTTCGCCTATGCTTATGCTATTAGTAGGATGATTATGGTTGATGGGTGTGTATGAGTGCCCAGCTCGGGCACTAGTCACGGCAAGGGTTGGGTTGTGACGAGAAAGTGGTATCGAAGGCGGTTCGTCCTCGGAATGTCTACGACCGTGTCCCGTGATTCGTTTATGGTGGTGAAGCCGGCCACACTTATAAACAGGAGGTCGTGGCATTTAGGAATCGATGACATTTTTCCGTCTTAGATCGTGCGATAGAGCCCAGGAAGATCACTTCGACCCCTTTTTCTACAGTAGGTACACGTTGACGGGGAGATGAAGAGACCGAGCTTCGGATAGTGGGGGGGGGTGCTAATAAGGCCCCCAAGTATCCTCAGACCTCGAGCTCCGGGGCCCGGCGGGGAGGAGCCCCGGCTATTCTATCGAAACGGACCCCTCGAGGAGGGATCCGCGGCAATCCCTCCGGATGTCCACGACCCGATGAGGAGGACCGTCAGGAGCACGGTATGACACGGAACCATCCGAGTACTCGGGTGGGGCACCAGAGAGGAGCTTCCCGACATCGTGCCGGTCGCTCCTAGCGGTGGAGCACTATGTTAGTCCGACCTCCTCGGTGACGTTACGGCATTATTCTGACCTCCTTATCCACCGGCCGTTTTCGGTGAACCGGAGGTCGTAGGGCTATCTATATCTCCCGGATGGGATAGGGAAATGACGAGGAGGAGCACACACAGCCCGCAAGATCGGTCGGAGACCGCTCGTCTATAGTATATGAGTACTTATTGGAATTTGTTCTATGTATGTGTATTTGCTGTATGATTGTTACGTAATAGCGGTAAGCAGAAATTTAAGGGCCGACAATCGAGTATTCATAAGTCATGGCGATTAAGGTGTGTTCACTACTATAGTGGATCTGGAAGTCGAGGACGGAAGGTAGTCGTATCCGTAGACGAAAGGTGAATACGGAGGATCGAAGAGGGTAAAATTTATGGTGTGTCATGAGGGGCGTTTTGAAATCTGTTAAGACTTCAATTTACTCCGGGTTGTGTCTTTGAAGGTCACGCGGTGAGGCGAACGCTATCGACTAACATTAAAGCATCGTATTTCATCGAGTTCCGAGGTTAAGCGTCTTTGAGTGAAATCGAGATGGGTGACCCCACATTTCGGGAAGTTTTCCGAAAGTCTCACAAATTCGGGCGTGAGAGGCAAATGAGAAGCTAGAGTAATCAAGGAAGTTAGAGTATGTGGGTGTGGGTCGGAACCTTAAGTGGTCACATAGAACAAGGCGAGACAAGGTAGGTAAAGAGGAAGAAGATGCATCACGGCTTTGGAATTGGGGTGAGTTTGAACAGTGTTTGGGAATATTTGGTAAGTGAGACGGTAGCAACTATATGTCTACGTGTGCGTATAGTGCCCCACATATGGTTATATTAGCGGATATGTGTATTCCGGCAACCAACGTGGCGATATAGAGAAGACATTAAGTGGATAGGGTAACGAAGCTTAAGTGAGAAACAGTATATAGATGGAACAAATGTTATAAGGCAAGATGATGTTGTTTTTACCACAGGTTAAGTTTGGAAGGTTCGAATGCAACGATATGTGGACAGGGAAGAAAGTGGGTAGATGGAAGGTCAGAGAATCAAAACATCAGAATCAAAATACCGCCGGATTGAAACTGGAAATATAGACATAAGGTAATAGTATAAGTATACCCCTAAAGGGGGGAAGCGAGTGTGAGGCATGCAAATGTAAAATGGAGACAATCAACACTACGATATCCCGGATAGGATGCTGGGGCTACGGGTAAGCTCACAGCCGAGGCGAGTCAATAAGATCCGAAAGCTGGCAAGAGAGGTTGGAGTTAGGAGGGTAATTGAGATAGTACCGGGAATTAATCGTGGAGGATCCTAAATGATATGACCTTAGAAGGTGAATGCTTACAGGAGAGAATGAATACGACAAAGGGAAGTGACAAGCAACTTACGGGGCATTGTGAAAGATAACGCCACTGTGCGGGATTAGAGGTTAAGATGTAGGCAACGGAATTGTTCGCCAATGATAGCAAACCCTAAAGTAAAAAGTAAGAAAAGGAAGAAAAAGGAACATGACAAAACAGGCTACTAGCGAATGTTAGTAGGGAAGGAGTATGCGGGGCTGAGTGAACTAGAAAAAGGAAAGTTTGAATTCGGTAAAGACGAGATGGTTACGAGGTCCCGAATGTGTTAAGGAAGGATGTAAAGGCGGTTTAAGAAAAATTTTCGAGGTAGAGTAGTACTAAGACCAAATAGGACATGGCGGTGGGTGGACTAAAAATCTACCCTGATACTGGTTGTAAGACGAGAAAAGGGAAGACAAGGTAGGACATAAGGGTTAGTAAAGCGACGTTAAGATGCGTCTTGGGCTAATTTGGGCACCTTCGTGTATTCACGAAAATATGACAACGTCATGTGTAACCGGAAGGTTGGGAGCAGGATCTGGGCAAAGAGATAACAGAAGGGTTGAATTAGAGATAAAGAAGTGACACGAGACGATGTGCCTAGAATGCTACAAGCTGAGTAAAAGGGGATTATAAGATGAAATAAGCAAGGCGATCGGAACTAGCGGGCTACCAAGGGAGAGTGAATTTCACAAGTGGAAATGCTTAAGGACATTACCCATGAAGGGCGTAATAAAATTCGATAAAAGGAAAAGTTTAACCCGAAAGGCGTTGGACTTTATTGTACTGTTCGTAAGGTAAGAAGGTTGTGTACCGAAGACGTGGCATGTGTTAAGGTACTATGGCGGAATAATGACAGAGAAATGAGGACTTGAAAAGCTGAAGAGAAAATGGAGAAGAAGGAGTAAGTGGTAGATGAGACTGCAAACTATAGTAATAAAGGCAACCCCGAAATCCTTATAAGACCTCGTAAGATTAGTTGAACATTCGAGGACGAATGTTCTAAAGGGGGGAAGGATGTTATGTCCCGTATTTTGCATATCGGGATAATCCGAGCTAACTATGATACGTTAAGGACAAGAGGATTCCGGGATACGAAGTAGAGATTTTTAACCACGATTTATTTCAAGGCATGAGTTGCTTATGATTTTATTAGCATGAGATATTATGGAATTTGGGATTAAAAGTGGATTATGGAAAGTTAGACATCTCATGAAAAATTTGGGGCCAAAAGTTAATTTTTGAAAGTTGATATTTCATGAAAAATATAGCCATATGGCCGGCCACATGAGGTGTGGTCCATGGCCACATGGATGTTTTATATATGTGTATTAAGATGAGAATCATTTCATGCTTCATCATTCTTACCTCTAGAAATTTCAAGAAAGTGGGAGAGAAAAATAGAAAGGCCATTCGGCCAAGCTTGGAGCCGAGCAAGACCAAGAAAAAGTGAAGAAAAAAAAATAATTCTCTCTAGCAATTCTACTCCTTAGGAGGTGCGTAACAACGTGGTGGAGTCGTTGGAGTAGTAAGAACAAGCGTTGGTTCAAGGCGCAACTTATAGCCAACTTGAAGAATTAAGTGGAAGAGGTATGATTCAATCTTATTTTTCATATGTTATGGATGAGTTGTGTATGTTGTAGCTTGTAGTAATGAATGAAATTCATGAAAATGTGGATGATGATGTTGAACCGTGTAAGTTGATGTTGGCCGTGAATATGTGATGTTGTGTAGGAGTTGAATTTAACATGTTTGTGTGTTGTTGTAGTGTGTAGAAAATGAATGAAACTCATGAAATTATACATGTTGATGTTGGGCCGTGACTAGGGGCTGTTTGGTGTGTAAGAAATGAACTAATGTTATCTAGTATTTTGGTTGTCGTCGTTATGAATTCTATGATGTAAAATGAAGGTTAGTGATCCAAGTTGAAGTTAAAAACCGTGTGGGCTGATTGAAGGTCAACGTGATCTTATTATAGTTTCTTGAATTTGTGAGGATAATGTTGTTAATGTGCGGATTGTCAATATAGTTTACGAATTTGGAAGGAAGAAACGTGTTGATGTCGTCCCTATGGAAATTGGAAAGTTTCTGTGATGTAGTAAGTTGGTTTGGCCATTTGGAATGTTGTGCGAATTGTTTAAAGTGTGTTTGAATGTTGTTAGAATGGTTGTTGGTATTTTTGTTGACAAATTGGCCGAGTTGAATTCTCGGGGTTGTTGTATTTATAGGGGAGGTACTGCCCAAATTTCTGTAGAATTGGGTAATAGTTTGGAATTGGATTCCTAAATACTTATCGCTAATGGTTGATACTTATTGACGTTGTGTAGACCTTGGGGATCCGAGGCCTGAGTTTGGATTAGCTAAGGAAGCAAGCGAGGTATGTAGAGCTTATCTTTCTTTCTTTTGGCATGTCCTAGTGTTAAGTAGGTTATGATATGAGCCTCGGGGTGATTCTATTCTTACGATCCGAGCTTGTATACGCTTCTTAATCTCCTCTTAAAGTTGACCCTCTTAATGTAGTCGGATTAGAGTCCTTATGTTTTTATATGATTGGACTTTTCAAGTGTTACATAAATAATTTTGTTCTTGAAAGATCCCGCAACTACGAACACCCGTAACTTTCATAAACGGGCTCGGATCGCTCCGAAACGCTTATAGGAGGTTCCATAATGGATAACACTCCCAACTTTCATAGGCGGGCTCGAATTTGGTTTGACACCTATCCGTGGACCCCCGAGACTTTTCCATGCTTAGACCTAACGATTTTCCGAAAAAGACTTAGTGTGATTATCGTTTTAACCCCCGAATATGACTACCTACTTATTTAACGAGTCTGAAATGAGCATTGTTATTTATATGACTCCGATACGAAGTTATGACCTTTAAGGTTCGGTTTGATATGTGCCCGAGTGGCATTCGGAAGAAACGTGATTGGACTATTGTCCTAATTTGTAAATAATGATTTGCCTTGATTAATTTATTAAGTCTGGGTAAATGTTTACATTGCATATGGTTATAAATATTTTAAATTGCATATAATTCCCACGATTCTGCTCGTGCACATTATTGACAGTTCCTTCGCCGAGTCCCGGGCCGTTATGTATCGTGCGCATTTGTTAAATTCCGAAGTATGATGAGTTTTTCAAAGTATGATGAGTTCTGAAATATATGATACGAAGTATGATGAGATCCGAAGTATGATGTGTTTACGAATTATGATGTGATACGGAGGATGATGTGTTCGGAGATATGCAAAACTTCCGAAGTATGATGAGTTGTGGCGCCCAAGGCAGGAGGGGCGACCACGTTCCGTCCGCCGGGTCCCATTATGGACCGCATATGATATATGTTTTTGATATGCATGATTTATGTTCAGAAGTAAGTATTCTGGCATTCTGATTATTATTCATGTTTTCTGTAATTCGCATATGATTTACGGTGATTGACAGGCATATGATGATTTTACTCACCAAGTCCCTCATTAGAGGGCCGGGTACGGTAAATATGTACGATGATGTGATGACATGATTATGATATGGTTTTACTTACCGACATATGTATATGCATGATAAGTATTTAAAAAGGCAAGTTGGTTATCTGGTTATTACACTTGTTCCTGTAACCTCTATTTCGACTATGATCCTGTTCTTGTCTTTCCTGCTTTACATACTCAGTACATATTCCGTACTGACCCCCCTTTCTTCGGGGGGCTGCGTTTCATGCCGCGCAGGTACAGGTGTACGTTCTGGTGATCCGTCAGCCTAGGGCATCTATTCCGCGGTTTGGAGTGCTCCCTTGATCCGGAGCCTGCGCTTTTGGTACAGACACTTCTGTTATTTGTATATATGTATGTTCATGGGTACGGCGGGGATTTTTGTCCGTCATATGGTTCTGTTATGACTCTTAGAGGTCTGTAGACATATACGTGTGGGTTGTGGGCGAGTTCTGTACAGTTGTATTTGTATGGGTTATGTTCTTATGTTTTGATAGCCTTACCGGCTTACGTCCGTTATGTATATATGTATATATGTATATATGTATATATATATATATGTCAGCTTTGGGACGACGACTTACCTTCGCCTATGCTTATGCTATTAGTAGGACGATTATGGTTGATGGGTGCGTACGAGTGGTCAGCTCGGGCACTAGTCACGGCCTACGGGGTTGGGTCGTGACACTTATATTTGTTGAGACGAGCGGTAGGTGATGTGTACTGTTGACTTAATTTTTCCTACCATGCTTATATGAGAATTCTATTACTGTTATGTTATTCTAACCTTTGTCGGCCTATGATGCTTTCCAGTACCGGTGTTATACAGATAATACTCTTGCTACATCGTTTTTGGGGTGTAGTGTTTTTCGGGATATTGATTGATTAGAATTTTTCGAAAGATGTACGGTGCCTATCTTGAAGGCCTCAATCATTCTCATTCCTAAGATGGAGGTGGAGTCTTTATATTCATTATTGTATTTAGTCTTTGATCTTATTCGCTCTCTTACTAGTCTAGACCAGGTCATGGGAAAGGAGTCGTATTTATTATAAATTATTTGTAAACACTTTCGCTTTATTTATGTACACTGATATTACTTCCGCATTTTGTTCACTTTATAACTTGAAGCTTAATGAATCTTTTTCTATGATTACAAGGAGTTTATTTTGGGTTAAGGGTTCGCCTCTTTGTCACGACCCGAGTTACGGGCCATGACGGGTATCCGGGGCTAACCACCGAACACCGCTCATTCATAATATATACTCATTATCATAGAAAACTATCATCATTTGAAACATATTTACTTTTATAAACATAAGCCTTTCGGCTATCAAAATAACATATACATGTATATACATAAAGACTAGGGGACCATACTACCCACACTGCGTATCTACGAGCCTCTACTAGAGTACTAGACATATAGACGGGACAGGACCCCGTCGTGCCCAAGTCATGAATATATACATATAGGTACCAAAAGAATAATCAACGGCACCTCCGGAAAATGGAGTGCTCTCAAAATCAGCTACTAGCTCCTATAGTGCGCACCGTCTCTGCCTACACAGGGCATGAACACAGCGTCCAAAGAAAACGGACGTCAGTACAAAAATTGTACTGAGTATGTAAGGCAGGAATGAAGTAAACATAATAAGGAAATCATAAGTCATGAGATGAGGATACCACTTGTGTACTCTTTTAGGTAGATACATTTCATATACATACGTCATACATAAGCATATCATACGTATTATCATAGCGTATACCTTGTCATATCACATATACATCATCATTGTTACATGTACATTACCATCGTCAACTCGCGTTCGGGTAATCATCGTATGCCGCCCACTAGTGATGTCATGCCCGGCCCTCTAGGCTCGGTGTAAACATAGCAGCCCGCTTTAGCGGTGACATGCCCGGCCATTTAGGCACGGTGGAATCTCTAGCAGCCCACCTTAGCGGTGACATGCCCGGCCATTTAGGCGCGGTGGAATCACATCATCATCATACATATCATAGGCTTATCACTATCATTCATTTTATCGACATATCATGGCTTTATAATAACTTAATATCATCATACATATATCATCAAAATATACATTAGAACTTGAAGACATCCCTAGCCATATCGGGGTGACAAAAGGTCGTAACCCCCGATTACGTTATGGAGTAATCATAGTCATTATGTCTCACCTTGGAGGGATTATTTTAAGGTGAGTGTATATGAGGAAAACGTCAATGTATCGTAGTCAACATCATTAACCTTGTAGGTACATCATATCATAATCTCTAGAACCCTTAGGATTGAACTTAGCATTATCATCATCGTACCCTTAGCATATTTCTTATCTCACATGACTATTCATGAACGTAGGCTCTTAGTCTTTCAGAATATAGGAATTTCATGGAGAAGTAGGAAAATCATACATAGGATTCATGCCTTAGGAAGGAAGGTTGAGCCTTACATACCTTTGTCGTTCAACTATTTTCTCGCTTGCTTGTGCTCCTTTAATGCACACGTTTTACCTTGCGGAATTCGTATCAACATTAGCTAAACAATCATAAGAACGTACAAATTGGGCAGCATTTCCTTTGTTTATATGACTTCCTCCATATTCCATATCAACTCCCAACATTCATAATATCAATCACAGTATCATAACAACAATCGTCATTTATCTACATTATTCGTATTTCGCAATTTCTCCATAATCGTGACCAAAGTCTATTATCACGTTCTTTCTCATACAATACTTATTCCATGCTCTAAATGTCATTTATAACGTATTTATAGTCACAACACATCCATATTCATGATTCAATCCAACTACTACTCAACAATGACACTATTCACACATTTATGACCCATTCTCTATACTCTTCTACAATCCAAGTGTTTCAACTTAATAATACTTCAAAAAACATGGAAAGATCATGAAACTCACCTTAGATGATGGAGGAATAAGCCTTGAATGGTAATACACCTCTTGCACCAAAACCCTATCTCATCTCTCTTAGGATTTCTTGGTTTGAATGGCTTTTAATGGGTTTCATACACTTGATTCTCTTCAATTCTTGTTGTTGATCTTTGATTTCCTTTGTTTTCTTATGGATGAAGTGTTTGGAGTGTTCTAGAGGCTTCTTGAGTTGTGGAGATAGAAAATGAAATGAATATGGAATGAGTGAAAGGTCACTTATATTATTTGAGTTCAGTCCCGATTGAGATCTACGGACCAACATACGGTCCGTATGTTTTCCAAACCGTATGTCCGCCGTAGATCTGGTCCCGATGAAGTATGCGGACCGGGGCTGAATCTACGGTTGGACATACGGTCCATATATTTTATACGGCCCAGTATGTCTGGCCGTATGTTTGCCCAGTTTTCCGAGACTTGTTCTCGTCGACTCGTTTGATCTCCGATCCTTATGGAACCTTCTTAACACTTGTTCAACACTTCATTACCATTATAAGGGATGTTATAACTCTTCCTCAAGGTATCACTAGAACGTTGTTAACTCAATACTCGAAATTCTTGTCCGATACACAACATGTGGCTTGCTTTCCTTAACAACTTTCTCCTCTTACCTTGAATGTCTTTGAAAATCTTAATTAGGACCATTAAAGACTATTTCTTACTTTTCCAAACCTCGTATACATCATGCCCCTCATTAGTCTATTTACTGTACGCTAAGGGGAAATTTCCGAGGTGTAACATTCTCCCCCCCCTCCTTTTGGAACATTCGTCCTCGAATGTTAAGTCATCGGGAATTCTATAAAAAATTTAAAATGAGTTTCCCTTGTAATATGGCATTACCATCCTCTCACAACAACCCATAATAACATTGCCTCACAGGGCCACAATACAACAACAATATAAATTGGCCACACACAACCCATATGCATAAAAGAAAAGTATACATACCTTATAGCCTCGATGTTTCATCATATATCTCTTCCGGAGACTGAAATAAATGCGGATATGTGGATTTCATCTTCTCTTCCGCTTCCCAAGTCATCTCTTCTCGGTTGTTATTTCGCCATAGGACCTTAACTGAAGCTACTTCCTTATTCCGAAGTTTCCGTACTTGCCTGTCTAGTATGGCAATAGGCACTTCTTCATAGGCTAGCTTTTCTGTGATCTGAACATCATCTATTGGCACAATCTTTGTAGGATCTCCAACATATTTGCGGAGCATTAAGACATGGAATACAGGATGAACTAGCTCAAGCTCTGAAGGCAAGTCCAATTCATAAGCTACTTGACCCACCTTGCGGATAATCTTATAGGGTCCAATGTATCGAGGACTTAACTGTCACGACCCAACCCCGTAGGCCATGACTAATGTCCGAGCTGGACACTCACACGCACTTGATACTCAGAATCAGCATACTAAACTTGTACAGATACAAATGGTCACACATAGTCTCAGATCATCGCATAAGAGCAAGCATCTATCACAAAGCCGGCGAGGCTGTCGCCAATGTACATAACATATCAAATATGCGCGTATACGGCCGACAAAGTGCACGCACGTAGTGAGGCAGCCCGAACGTAAAACATATGAACACGTACGTA